>NC_050443.1:27248995-27455050 GCF_903995425.1 Onychomys torridus
GGGAAACTCATAATTACAGGGTCCTCATGAGCAAATGCATGGGGACCCCTGCTACGGATGGGCTCACACCAAGTCACCCCTCCCACAGAACCACTGGCTAAAAATGCTCACCTAGCTTCCTTGCCTCCCCAAGCTCCCCTCCTTGTGACTTAGCTCCTTAAGTCTACAAAGTGCCAGCTGCTCCTGGCAAGTGATCATCCATCTAGAAGGTTCTCAGCCTCTTGTCTGGAACTGTTTCAAAGGCCTAAGATCCCTTTGGACAGCCAGACTTGGACCTACTGCCTGTTTCATATAAGGGACTTGAGCATCTGAATACTCCAGTGTCTGAGGGGGTTCCTGGGACAAGCCCCTGGGATACTGAGGGATGACTACACTTACCCCTCCCGCCACAGGGCTCAGTCACAACACCACCTACCTTATCCTGGGGTTCAGCCTAAGCCACTAGGCAAGGCCATGCGCAGCAATCACTAAGCACTCTAAGATACCCTCAGGATCAAAGGTTATGATGATAGCAAACCCTTGGAGTGACATCCAGGGCCAGACAAGAGTGACTTCTCCCTGTAAAGTCATCTAATGCAGCACCAATAAAACATCCCCAGGGGTTGGGGATTTAGCTCAGTGGTAGAGTGCTTGCCTAGCAAGTGCAAGGCCTGGGGTTCGATCCTCAGCTCCAAAAAAAAACAAAACAAACAAACAAACAAAAAAAAAACCCAATTGGCTTCTTTTGTAACGCTGGACATCTTAGGCAAGTACTTCCCCAGCCAACCCCCCCTCTCCTTTTTAACATTTTAATTTGAGACAGGCTGGCCTTGAACTTGCTCTGTCAGCCAAGCAGGTCTTGAATTTGCTCCTACCTACCTCAAGACTCCTAAGTAGCTGATTTCAGGCCAGTGCCTCTAGGCTTGGCTGTCCAACTGGTTTCTGATGAAGGTTGGTTGGTTGGTTGGTTGGTTGGTTGGTTAATTGACCCTTGGAATTGAAAAAGCACAAGCAGTCTCCTGCATGCAGCCAGAGCACAGATATGTTTGGGAGAATGAAAGTGGCTGGTGGGCCAGCTCAGGGCTGAAAGACATCCACAGAACAGACCCTCTCAGGCCAACCACCAAGGCCCAGGAAGCAGCCCAGGGCCAGTAACCGACTGACTAATAACAGAGCCAGCCTCCAGGGAGGCTGCAGAGCCACAGCCCCTGCAGCCCATCCTTGTCCCAAACTGCCTGTGTCTCAGGGTTTCTGCTGCTGTAGAAACACCATGACCACAGCAACTTGGGGGAAGAGGGCTTATTTACTTCCACCTCACCCACAGTGAGCTGGGCCCTCCCCATCAATCAAGAAATGGACCATGGGCTTGCCTACAGGCAAATGTGGTGGGGGAGATTTCCTCTACTGAGGTTTCCTCTTCCAAAACAACTTTTAACTTGTGTCAAGTTGAGATAAAACTAGTCAGCACAACCACCCTCTTCTTTGCCCTCAATGGCCACCTGTAGGTTTCTAGGTCCACAGAGAGCCATGCATAGAATGTTAGGAAAATTCACTCCTTTGTTTTCTCTAACTTATCATTCAAACTTACATTTTGTTCAATGACTGGCATAAGCAACTAACCGCTGAGTGTCAGCGATACCTGGGGATCTGTTGTTACCCGCTGAACTCACAAGTACTGTCACTTCACTGCATTGCTGTGACACTCTCTCAAAATAACACCCTAGTTTATCACGGCTTCAAAATCAAAGTACTTGTTAGACCTGCTCCAGGCTCTTGTTAGCTGATGTATTAATATAAATGCGTAGGACAGAACTGGAAACCCTCTGGCTTTATCACAAAAGCCAGCGACATCTCTGCGTACTTTGCTCCTGTAGAAATTGCCCAGAGAACTCCCAGCCCTGGCCTGGAGTCAGGAGACAGCAAGTGTAGTAGGGGCTGAGGGCACGGGGCCCAGGTTCCTGTGTCCATAACCTCTGGCCCTGGCTTTGGCCTGCCCCGCTCCTCCTTGTGCACGCCTCAGCTGTTACTGGAGATACACACACACTCCACTCTCCACCTTCCAGTCTACCGCTACAGCATCTCCAGGCCTGTTGCTATAGTGCCCACCCGGATGTCGATAAACAGCAGCTGAAGCAAAAATAAAAAAATAAATAAACACATAGGACCATATCACAAATTCATTTAACATTTTGATAACTGCATTTCCACGAATTGGTTTTCCTTGTAATCTTTCACTTATTTTATGTATTTTTAAAACACTACACCAAGCTGGGCATGGTAGTAGCATCCTAGCACTTAGGAGGCTGAGGCAAGAGGATCAAAACTCAAGAGGCCAGCCTGGGCAACATAACTAAGATCCTTTGCATATATCTGGCTAATGAATAAATGGCATTACAGGAGGATACTGCCTTGGTCTGTCTCTAAGGTCCTCATGCAGAGACTTGGTCTCCAGTGTAACAGTAGTCATGGACCTTTAAAAGGTCTGGAGCTTTCTGGGAGAAGACTAGGAATTCATGCTTATTAATTAATTGATTAATTCTCAAGGGAATGAGTTAGGTCTCATGGGACTGTTACAGTTATTGAGACAGCGAGTTGTCACAAAGTGAGCTCAGCTAGCTGTCTTGCCACAGGACCTCTCTTACACACAAGTTATTCATCCCTTTCATATGTATTCCTTCCATTGGATGTCATCCATCAAGTTCTAACATCGGGTGAGGTTCTCAAACGGTGAGCAAAATACAATTATTTTCTTTATAAGGTGCCAGCCTCAGGTATTTAGTCTAGCAGCAGAAAACAGACAAAGACAAGCATATAGGTTTCACTAACACCCACATACTCCATTGCACAGACTATAACACGATCCCTGTGCTTCTATGTAAAGCCACTTCTGGATAGAGCCACACGGTAAGAGTTACCAGAGAAAGACAAGGCAGACAAGAATGACCAGGCTTTGAGATGTTCAGTAGCCACTGGCTACCTAACTACAGCAAGATATCCCTGACTGGAGGGGCAGAAGGCTGGTACCCCACAGCCACTTCCCTCTCTACTGAGGAGGATTGGAGAACAAGCACATACATGTAAGGACAAAAAGGAAGGGCTGCATAGAGAGAAGACCAAGTCTAGAGAAGAATCAGACGGGTAGGGGCACCTGGGCCAGCCCGGCTTCCACAGACTTGCCAGCTTTGCAGCGTCAGCATGAGGACTTTGCACAAGGTTCACAGAAGGGCGTGACAGCATTTGATCAAGACCTTGATTCCTCCCAACATTTTCTGTCTAGAATGCTTACTCCAGCATGGCAAGTAGCTCATCACACACACCCAGGGCAGCTGGTGTGATGCGTTTGCTGGAGTGCCACTCAGATGAAGAACGAGAAACTTTTTGAAATTCTGTCCCTCTTTCTACCCGCAAGTCCTCTCCCAGGTCACTGCTGTCTCCCAGGAAAACATAACAGGATTCTGAAATAATTCATAGGGTAAATGTTCCTTCCCTTCTCATGGGACTATTTCACTAAGCTCTTATCATGGGTTGATGGCCACACAGATACAAACCAAATTGGTACTGGGCCCCAAGGAAGCCAGGAAAGTGGTAACAGAAAGTTGAGACAGCTATTCATGATGGGCAGATGTGAAGATGTGTGTGTGCTACTAACACAAACTGAGACTCTCTGGAGTTTTGAGCAGGAACCTTTCAATGGGAGGCCTGTTTGTGGAAGGAGGAACCATCTGGGCTAGACCTGCAAGACTGTGAGCAATCTTTTAATCATGTTAGAAGAGTATCCCAGGGCCATTAGGTGAGCAGGCCTCAGAACAAGAAGACAGGGCAACAAATGCAGACGGGTACATAGAAAACTCAGAGCATGGCTCAAGGAGAAAGCAGGGCTACCTCCTACCAGTGCACAGAATTCAGGGAGCTTCTCACTGAGTCTGGGATGCTACTTAGGGCTTCTACTGCTCCCCAACTCATATGGGGCACACCTGAGATTCTCATGAGCCTCCTATTCCCAGCCTTTACTAGAACTCTGCAAGAAACCAACTCTGACTCATTGGAAGCATGTGGCTATGTGTTGGGGTGCATTATATCTGACACTCTTAGTTAGGCATGGTGGCATAAGCCTTTAATCCCAGTACTCTGGAAGTTTATTCAGGAGGATCATGAGCTCAAGGCCTACATAGAGCAAGTCCCTATCTCAAAAAAACTAAATTTAAAAAAAATGCTGGGAATATAGTTTAGTGGTAGAATACCTGGACTAGACCAAGCAAGTCCTGGGTTACAACCTTGGCACTTACAAAATAGGGGAGACAACTGACATACTGACCTATCATGTGAATGCAGTAGCAGATAGCCAATCTTTCTAAGGAACATCCTCCAACCTTGTCCCCTTAAGGAAGTTACTGGACTTAACTCAGCCTCAACATTTCTCAGGACAGTTATCATTCTGAGATGGCTCTTCCCAAGGAGGCCCTGGCAACTGTTACATTTCCCAATAAATATGCCTCCCCAAGATCTGGGTCACCATTTCAATCATCTCATGTGATGACCTCAGAGAATCAGCTTGGCTACAAGAGGCTTCCTTTTAAGAGCTGGCCAGTTCCTATCCCAGCTTGGGAATCTTCCAGAAAGAAACAAGTCTTGGACCAGCCTGAAACCTTAAACCCAAATGCAGCTGCTGAAATGCCTGTGACCACCTGGCCAGCCCAGATGGGCAGATGAGACCCCCACAGACCGATATCTGCCCATACTTACTGTTCACTGTGCTTAACAGATCAAAGGCTGGGCTCAAAGTTCTGGTCCTGGCCTCTTGAACTCCTACTGGGACTTTGCACAGTTCTCCACCCTAAGTATGTCTCACTGTTTAAAGTTCACCCCAAAGACCACCTAGCACAAAGATCACCCCATGACCCTAGAGCCCATGCTTCTCATTGGTGCAGACCAAGATCAGAGGCAGAGAGTTAGACAAAAGAATCCCACATGTCCATCAGCTTTAATGGTCCAGTGTTATTCCTGGAAAACAACAGGTACCCCCTAAATGATTGCTACATTCAAAGCTCTCCCATCCTTGGAAGCCATTGAAGACGCCACTGTATTTCCATCTCCCTCATCTCATACAGAGAGATGCATTTGGTCCACTTGTTTCCCCATACTTATCTCAGTTCCCAACCCTGTATGTGGAGAGTTACCCTCTTCTACCCTAACCTTCCTAACACCCTTACCACTAGGTCCACATTCCCTCCCACTGAAATCACAGCTCAAGCTATCAGGCTCTTTAAGAAGCAGATCCCACCAAGCAGTGGTGGCGCACACCTTTAATCCCAGCACTCATGAGGCAAAGGCAGGTGGATCTCTATGAGTTCAAGGCCAGCCTGGTCTACAGAGTGAGTTCCAGGCAGCCAGGGCCACACAGAGAAACCCTGTCTCGAAAAAAACAAAAACAAAAACAAAAAAAAGAAAGAAAGAAAGAAAGAAAAGAAAAGAAAAAGACAGCGCAGATCCAAGCAGCGTAGTGCTACATGCTTGCCATGCTAGCACTCTGAAGGGCAAAGCAAAAAGAATTCCAGGCCAGCCTGTGCTGCAGAGTGAGTCCCTGTGTAAAAAAAAAAAAAATTAAAAAGCAGGTCCCAGATGACAATCCTTCCTGCTCCCCCAGGACAAAGTCTGGAGAGGTCGCCAGTCACCACACCTACTAGCTCAGGGATGCACCCTACTCTCCCTGTCCCCAAGACTGAGTGAGCCCAGTTGTCCACACTTCCTCCCAACAGGACCACAGACCTTTTTTTTAAGCCTGCAGAATTAAGGCCAACCCAAAACGAGCAAGGCACTGAGCTAGTGAGGTCCAACATAAAGGCCGCATTAGAGACAGAGAGGAGACAACTGACACGTAGAAAACCAGGCACTATAGAGTTGATCATATAGTTAGGGGAAAGTGTCTTAGAGGAGCTGACGTTTGGACCAGGAAAGAAATGAGGGATTCCACGCCCACTCCAAAAGCTTCCCTCACTCTTGGGACCTGGAGCCCACCCAATCGGAGGGGCATGGCAGTGAACAGGTTTGTCAAGTCCTATCTCTGCCACAGACGGTGAGGCCGCCACAAGTTGGGCTCCAGGCAGCCTCCAAGGGCCAGTGGGCAGCGACAAGCGTGCAGGGACGCTGCGGGTACCACTCGCCAGGCGCTCGGTTTCGGGGCCCGCGAGTAGAAGCACGCAGCCCGCGGCCACACAGCAACCCTAGTCAGAGCCCAGGGGCCTGTCACCAACTGTCCAGCCCGGAACACCGAGGCAGGACACCTCTACGCGCCCTCAGGCAGGAGCGAGGGGCAAACTTAGGACTCACCGTGCAGTGGACGCCATGTTCACTCAGCGATAGCGTCACGTGGAGTGCGGCGTCAGCTGAACCAGGCCAGGTCCTTAGGAGGAGGATGGGGCGGGACCAGGGGCGGGTCTTTAAGCAAACGGGGGCGGGGCAGGCCGGCCCCTCCCACCTCCGGCTCCGGACTGCACACCCAGAAGAGGCGGAGCCCTGGAGGGGTTAAGGGTCTGTGCAGGCCATCTCAGGGTCCAGTCAGGAGCCGGGAGGGACCTTTGCAGCAACCCACGAGGCTTTCCCTCGTGGGAGGAAGTATCTGAGACAGGAGATGACTTGATTCTGGGTCAGCCCCTGACCTTATGTTGTGGCACCCCACCCGCGGGGTGGGACTTACAGGAATAAAGAAACCATGAGGAGGAAGGTCAATGATGGCAGAGAGCTGGGGTACCTGGAGTAACAGAAGCCTTCAGCATCAGGGAAAGGGGGCATGGGGAAAGAGGGTGTGGCAGGAGAGATAAGCAAGACCTGAATTAAATCCATTAAGATCTTGTCCAAGCCTCAAGTGCAGAATTGAGGAGCTAAGGGAAGAGAAGCTGGAGGGTGAGGAGGGGGAAGCCTGTAGAGGCAGGCCCGGAGCTAGGGCAGAGTCCTACTAAAGAGAACCGACTACATCTGATGTAGAGTCCCACATCAGAAGGCAAATGTTGTCCTCCCTACCCTCAGCAGGTCCCAAGCACTTACAGGCAATGGTTCAAATTCTTTGCAGATGTTACTGCTCACAGAGGTCTCGCAAAAGCCCCATGAGATAAGTACTATCTTATCGCCATTTTACAGAAGAGGAGACTGAGGCCCAGAAGGGTAAGTAACATGCCTGAGCTCACACAGGTTCGCATGTTCTTGAGAACTTGGAAACACACACACACACACACACACACACACACACACACACACACACATACACACACACATACACACACACACACACACACACACACATACACACACACACACACACACACACACACACACACACACACGGTGCTCCATCTTCAGCTAAAGAGTCTCAACTCCCTACTAAGGGACACTTTTTAAAAATAGCAAAGGATGAGCAGAGAGCTATTTGTGTCGGAAACCTGCCCCCAGCTAATCACAACCCCACTTCTTTTGACATAAAATATGTCAAAATTAAGCCAGCTGCCAGCTTAATGCTTATTAATGTGTAAAAGAAGTAATTATCCTAAATATTTACAAGAGAGGCAGAAAACACCCAACCACTGAACAGAGCACTCTTTCTATGGTTGTAACAGGGACGTACTGCCCACGGCTCCTGCCCACCCAGGCCCATCTGGACAGCGGGCCTCTAGGCAGGGTCTGCTCTGACAGTTTTGGCTGTCAGACACTCCCTGCCTCTCCCCATCCTTCCCCACCAGAGGCTTCAGCAGGGTTGACCCTCCTCCACACTTGCTCAAGAACCTTTCCTGCAAGCCTTCCCAGCTCCTAGCTGCTCTCCAGTTGGATTCCAGCATGTCCCACGGCCTATTAGAACTCCCCACTGGAGGCTGTGCCAGAGTCTTCCCCTCCCTGCTCCTGCCCATCAGAGGCTCTGGCAGAGACTCTAGGAGAAGCCCCTCAGGGAGTGGGAGAACATTTTGGGGTTACTCATGCAGGACGGACCTGGACGCTGCTGGGAGCCAGGAGGCAATTGGGGAAAGATTGATTTTAGAGAGTCAGCGTGGGAGTGTGTAAATCAGCTGAGGGCGTGTACCAGGCAGCACACTCGAGCCTCACACTGTGCCGCATCATGTCAAGGTCATGGGGTCCTCGGAGACAAGGTCTGGCCTTGTAACGGCCTACAGGTTGCTGCTTTATTAGCTCAGTTGCGGTGTAATATTATTCTCCAGAAGTGCCCTACCCTAGACACACCTGCAGGAGGTCCATCCTGGGCAAGGTCCTCCTTCTCCTGTGGCACTGTGTTGGACCAACTTGCCCTGCCCTACTCACCCCTACTCACCACCACTCCCCACAGCTCCATGGACACTGCTGGCTCACTGGGTCTCTGACTCATGTTAATTCATCTCAACATGGGGTATATGTGACAGATAGGGACAGGAGAATCTATTCCAACCTCATCTCTCCCAGGCAGGACTTGAAGGCATGTGACAGACAGGACATGATGTATCAGTTAGCTTACTCACTGTTGTGCACCCAAACCTGACAGGAGCAACTTCAAGGAGAAACAGTTCGTTTGGGCCCGTGCTTTCAGAGGCTGTGACGGTTAACCTGAGTTGTCAATTTGACATGACCCAGGGTTACTCGGAGAGTCTCAGGAAGGGACTGTTTAGATTGAATTATGTCTGGGGGAAGGGATTGGCTAAATTAATTTTATTGATGTGGGAAAGCCCAGCCCACTGTGGGCAGCTCCATTCCCTAGACAGGTGGTCCTGAACTATGTGAGTCGAGATAGAGGACTGGGCATAAGCAAGCAAGCAAGTGAGCATATGTGCGTCCGTGTCTCTGCTCTTGACTGTGGATGCGATATGGCCAAGCTGTGTGACATTCCTGCCTTGACTTCCCCAAAGCAATGGATTGCAGCCTGGATCCATGATCAGAAATAAGCCCTTTTCTCCCCGACATTGCCTTCTGCCACAGCATCAGAAACAAAGCTAGAATGAGGGGTCACAGTCCATCATGGCAGGGAGTGCATGGCTCCCAGGGCAGCTCTGTGCACAGTGGCAGGAGCCTGAGGTGGCAGCTCCTCACATCTTAGTGGATCAGGAAGCAGAAAACTCAGGCCAGAAGCAGGAGCAGATATCACCTTCAAAGCTTTCCTCCCAGAGACCTGCTTCTGTGAATTAGGCCGTAGTCCAAGGTTCTGCAGTCTCCCACCAGTCAGGGACCAAGTGTTCAGACACTGGCCCATAGGGGACATTTCTCCTGCAAAACATAGCACATACCTAGGTGGCTATTCTTCTGTCATGGTACTAGCAGGCCTAGTCCTTGCCCATTGTGATAAAAGCTGGGCCAACCTTAGCTTTCCTACGTCTAAGACCAGTGGCTTGCAGTGTTCTCTGGGACCATACCATCAGCCCCAGGAAAGCCCTACATCACACCCTGTTCCTCTTTCACTGGCCTGGTTCATCTGGGCATCCATCTTCCTGCAGAAAAGAGGCAGGCAGCAGCCAAGGAGCCTTCCCCATGAAGCCCCCGTCACTGCGTCAGATGAAGTGGTCCCTGCTGGGTGCTTTGCCAGGGTCTACGAGGCAATTCAAGATGAGAAATGGAATGGTGGCTTCAGAAAAGCAAATCATTCCAGCAGCCCTTCAACACCTCGAAGAAACAAGCCCTTTTTGTGTGTGTGAAAATGGGGAATATATTGTTTTTCAGTCTTTGGAAGACTGTTTTCTCATCTTGAAATCACAAGCTGCTTTCTTCCAGCAAGACTTATAAATACATCCAATTATCGACATTCAATATAGGAAATAAAGTTCTGAAATTGTTTTCTTCCCCACGTACAGAGCGGGCCGGCCAGGTTGCACAGGTGATAATTACTTTTATTTCTTAAAATGAGCCAAGCCAGTGTGGACGGACTGGCAGTCTGCCGTTTATTACTTCCCCCTTTATTGCATTGCCCATGTTGTGCTGGGCTATTCATTGGTGTAACTCCATTACCCTATTATTTCTTGATAAAAATGAATGAAATTCCTAATTTCAAAGTATGAGTGCTAAGTTCTAGAGTAGGAGGACCTTGTTCTCTAGGGGGTATCCTGGAGAGAAACTCCCAAAGGTTCAGGCTGTGCTAGCTCTTTGATCCAAGTTACTGGATGTCTTTGTTGGACAGTAAGTGGGGCTCTGATGGTATTCAGAAGGTGTCCCATTTGGGGTAGCCCTGTGGGAAAGCACCTGTATACTGTGTCCTCAGCAGCCATCTATCCTTTTACCCATGTCAACATTGAGACTGGGTTATCTATGAGGCAGGTATATGGTAAGCCAGCACTCAGGAGGATCACAAATTCGAGGCCAACCTGTCTTAGTCACTGTTCTATTGCTGTGAAGAGACACCACAACCATGGCAACTCTTAGAAAGGAAAGCATTTAATTGGGGCTGGCTTACAGTTTCAGAGTTCATTATCATCATGGCAGGGAGCATGGAGGCACAAGGCAGACATAGTGCTGGAGAAGTAGCTGAGAGTTCTACATCCTACCAATAGGCAACAGGAAGAGAGAGAGAGAGAGAGAGAGAGAGAGAGAGAGAGAGAGAGAGGTGGCTGTTCTGTCATCTTACTAGCAGCCCTAGTCCTTGCCCATTGTGATAATGGCTGGGCCAACCTTAGCTTTCCTACTTAAGAGAGAAGAGAAGAGAAGAGACGAGAAGAGAAGAGAAGAGAAGAGAAGAGAAGAGGGGAGGGGAGGGGAGGGGAGGGCAGGGGAGGGCAGAGGAGGGGAGGGGAGGGGAGGGCAGGGGAGGGCAGAGGAGGGGAGGGGAGGGGAGAAAGACAGCTTGGGCTTTTGAGACCTCAAAGCCCACCCCAGTGACAATCTTCCTCCAACAAGGCCACACCTCCTAATCCTTCTAATCCTTTCAAACAGTTCCACTCCCTGGTGACTAAACATTCAAATATATGAACCTATGGGGGCCATTCTCTTTTTATAATTTTACTTTTTTATTCTTATTTTATGTGTACCAGTGTTTTGCCTACATGCATGTCTGTGTGAGAGTGTCAGATCTTGGAGTTACAGACAGTTGTGAACTGCCATGTGGGTGCTGGGAGTTGAACCTGGGTCCTTTGGAAGAGCAGTCAGTGCTCTCAACCACTGAGCCATCTCTCCAGCCCTAGGGCCAGTTTTATTCAAACCACCACAGTTACAAAGCAAGTCTCTATATAAAAAAAATGGGGATGGTGACCAAGAGATGACAGCTGAGTCTTCTCCCTCTCCTGATGGACTTGCCACTGACCTGACACCATTCACTTTTCCTCCTCAGTGCTTGTCTCTCCCCACTGTGGCCTCTGTCTTTAAGGACCTATTCTATTCCATAACTTCTCTCTTCCATGACATCCTCCTTCCAGGGCATGTCTCTTCAGTGGTCTCTCCCTTCCATGACTTCCACTTTCTATAAAAACCTCTGCTTTTCATGATCTCTGCCTTCTTATGACCTTTCTCATCCATGACCTTCCCTTGGATGGCCCATCTCTTCTGTGGCTTCCCCATGTGACCACCAAGGTGGTTCCCAGGCTGGCTACCCATCTGGCTATATCTCTGCTTATCTGAAGGACTCACATTCATCAGGGTTTTCAGTGGTAAACAGACCTTCAGCTCAGCCACCCCTCTCAGAAGAGGAATGTATGGGGTTGGGTGGATGCCAAGGAGCACAGAGCAGAAAGGCAGGCATAGGAAACACAGGGGGAGGTTAGAGAGATGGCTTGGGAGGTGAGTACTTGCTGTGCAGGAATCAGGACCTAAGTTCAGAACCCTGGTACCCAGGTAAAAGCTGGGCATGGTCCATACTTCTGTAACTCCAGCACTGAGTGGGAGGGTAGAGATAGGTAGATTCCTTGAGTTCATTGGCAAGCTGAATTGATGATGAGCCCAAGGTTCAGAGAGACCCTGTCTCAAAAAATAGACAGTGATAGAGGAGGGTATCCAATGTTGACCTCTGGCCTCTATACACATGTTCACACCCACACAAAAACATACATATGTTACACACAATACACACGTGCATACATACATACACAAGAAAAATAAATAAGGGAAGGAAGGAAAGGAAAGCAAGCAGGCAGGACCTGGAAAGCTGGTAACCAAGTGCATGCCTAAACCACACCCCTGGGACCACAGCTGCTGTTACTGCTGCAAAGACGGTTGCCACCATCTCTGCCCCTGGGTACAGGTAGCACTGACACTGCATCCTGGCTTCACACTCTGCATGGCAGAGTCCTAAGAGGGGCTTGCAACCAGCTCGTCTGTCCTGTCCCTTTCGGCCTCTGGTGAGGCAGGGGATGATGGGACTGCACAGCATCTGTTAGCTTTCTCATTGCTGTGACCAAATGTACAGAAAAACAGTTGAGTAAGGGGAAGGTTTTTTTTTCTCCTGGTTTTAAAGAAGGGTTTAGTCCCTTCATGTGCTTGGGCAGAGCATATTCCCAGCAGCATGTGGCTGGGAACCTTCTTCACCTCACAGTAGATGAGAAAGAGAGAGAAAAGGGAGAGCCTGGAAACACAATACCCCAAAGAGCCCACCCAAGTGGCCCACTTCCCCAGCCAGGCCTCACCTCCTTGTTTCTCGAAGTCCTCCACAACAGTGCCACCAGCTGAGGACTCTCAGCATATGACGAGCCTGTGGGGGGGTTCAGACTTGAACTAAAACTGCACCTCCCTGAGTTCTAATCTCCAAATAAGATGCTGACAGATACCCCCAAAGCCCAAAAGCACAGTGATGGATCAGTTTGGGATACAAGCGTCCCTCCATATAACATCTTGAAAAGTTTTTTTTTCCCATAATCTTACCCTGAATAATGCAGTTGTAAAATCCCAAACCCAGCTATTTTTATTTCAGCTAAGTACGAAGTTCTTGTTTCACAGTTTGGTATTGTTTTTTAATTTCTGTTTATGTGTGGTGATACATGCATGTCATTTCTTTGGCTCCGAAGTTCTTCCCTGGCTCTGCCTCCATGACACTGCTAGATGCAGATTCCTCAACCATGAAATGCCCACTTGAAACTATGTGGTGAGAAAGAGGTGTGTAGACTACAAAGTCAGCAGATTGGTGTTGAGTCCAGGCAGGGGACATCTGGGCTTCACGCTCCCATTTTGAGAGCAAGTGGTATTTGCTTCCTAGGCAGGGAATTTCCAAGGGTTAGAAGTTTTCAACACCAGGGCTCTTGGAGGACTGAATAGCATGATGCAAATGTGGTACTTTCCTTGGTGAGACACTGAAGATTACGAAAGAACATGGACAGTAAGGAGGAGTGTTGTATTAGTTTTCTCTAGAGGAACAGAACTGATAGAATCAATCTCTATATATAGAAAGGGGATTTATTGTAGTGGCTTACAGGCTGTGGTCCAGCTAGTCCAATGATAGCTGTCTACCAATGAACCCAGCAGTTGTTCAGTTCATGAGGCTGGATGTCTCAGCTGGTCTTCAGTGTGTGTTGGAATCCCCGAGAAGTGAAGAAGAGTAGAGGCAGGCAAAAAGCAAATGCTTCCTTCTTCCTGTCTATAGGCTGTCACCTGGAGAGAGGTGGATCTTGCCACCTCAAAAGACCCAGATTTAGGGTGGGTTTTCCTACTTCAAATAATTCAAGCAAGAAAAATCCCACACAGATGTATCCAGGAGTTTGGGTTGCAGTTAATTCCAGATGCAGTCAAGTTGACAACCAAGAATCGCCATCACAAATATGAATGTGAAAACCTACATCCCCAGCTTTGCTGTTTACTCACTGTGTAACACTGGGGAAATTACCTGACCTTTCTGAGCCTCTGTTTTCTCATAGGCAAATGGAAATGGTAATCTGCAGCTCAGAGGATCAATGAGATTATATTGACTGGTCCCAGAAGGTCCTCCAGTTCAATCCCCAGTCGATGTTGATGTCACATTATGTAAGTGGCCACTTGAGAAGTGGGGGGCATTAGGAAGGAACCAGCATTGTATCCTCAAGATGTGAGGGTGGGTATTCTCATTTAATTTCTGTTGCTGTGATAAACTGCCCCAACAAGGGCTGGAGAGATGGCTCAGCAGTTAAGAGCATTGACTGCTCTTCCAGAGAACCCAGGTTCAATTCCCAGCACCCACACAGCACCTCACAACTGCCAGTAACTCCAGTTCCAGGGGATCTGACACCCTCACACAGACATGCATGCAGGTAAAATACCAATGCACATAAAATAAAATTTTTAAAAAATTTTAAGAATGCCCCAACAAAGGCAACTTCAAGGAAAAGGGGGTTCACATAACGTCTACAACCAAGAATAGAGAGGAATGAATGCATGTGGTGGCTTGCTTCACTCAACATGATTTCTCCACTCTTAAACACTTCAGGACCTCTTGCCTAGGGAATGGTGCCACTCACGGCGGCTGAGTCTTCCCACATCAACTGACTTAATGAAGATAACTCCACAAGCCAACCCCATTTAGATTGATATCCCTCATTGATACTCTCCTGAGGTAATTGGAAGTTGTATCAAGCCAACAATTAAAACTAACCATTACAGTGGGTGAGCCACCCTTCTGGTTTAGTCCACCTACAAAGCAACCTTCTTGGTTGAAAGGGGCAAGTCTACAACCTTAAACCCAAGTGGCTGGCTCACAGATCCTTCAAGGGCTAGAGAGCTACACAACCACCTCAAGCCCATAGGATGTTGGTCTAGCCAGAGATGCTGAAGAAATTCAGGGACACTGGGAGTGGATTACAGTGGGAGGTTCTTTCTGTACCCCACCTCTATCCCAGCCTGAAGCTCCAGCCTGCAGAACACTGTATATGGGGAAGAGGGTCTGCAAGGAGGCATATAAGGTTGATAAAAGGGTTGAGGTCGTGGAATAGATTCAAAAGTTTACATCAGTTTTCTCTTGGCTGGGGCCACATCCTTGCATTGTGATGCTCTGGGGCCTCTCATTTCAGGGTGGAGTCTATTTTTTAGCAGACTCTGGAAAGTAGTAACTAGGGGATTTGCTTTAAATAATGGAACATTAGCAAAAGCAGAGGTCTCTGAAGGTGCTTACCCATCAGATCTAGTCTCTTCATTCCTAGAGACCCTGTTATGGTAATCATGGGAAGATAGCCTAACTAACCTGACAGAGGGTGACACACAGGGTTACCAGACACAAGTTCAAGGCCATCTTAGGTTATCCATCCTCCAGTCGACTCCACAGCTGGCTCAGAGCCATGAATGACTCCTGTGGAGACCATCTAAGTGGGCTGCAGATCCCTGAGTGACATCTAGCCACTATATGGGACAGGGCACAATGTTGAAATCATATGTGATTCAAATCAGAAATAAGAGACCCTGGAATATTGTCTCAGAGAGGTACCTGGGCCAATGCTAAAAGGGCTATTTTCCAAATGGAGCCAATCTGGAGGGCAGGTCCCTGCAGCACTGGGGACAAAGAATGCTGTTTACCTGACCTCAGCCTAGAGCATAGTGTGGCCTTAGTGTGGAAAAGGCCGCAGGGTCCCAATTCTGTTTGAAAGCTAAGGTAGTTTGAAAGAAAATGGCCCCCAAAGGTAGTGGCACTATTAGTAGGCGTGGCCTTGTTGGAGGAAGTGTGTCACTGTGGGGACAGGATTTGAGGTCTTTTTCTCAAGCTCCCTTCAGTGTGACTTTCAATCCACTTCCTGTTGCCTGCAAGATAGAGCATTCTCAACTACCAGCACCATGTCTGCCTGCATGCCACCATGCTCCCCACCTTGATGATAGTGAACAGAACCTCTGAACTGTCAGCGAGTGCTTCAATTAAATGTTTTCCTTTGTAAGAGCTGCCGTGGTCATGGTCTCTTCACAGCAATAGTAACCCTAAGAGAGATGCCATGATGATTCATCACTAACCTGACGACTTAGAATCGCCTAGATGGTGAGGCACATCTCTGGTGTCTCTGGGAGAGCTGCAAATGGAAGATAGACACAGTAAGGAGGACCCACCCTGAATGAGGAGCACTGTCTCGTCTCATAGGTTGAGGACCTGGATGGAGTACAAGGGAAAAGGAGAGAGCCGGCCAAACACCAGTAGTGCCAAATCCTCTTTTCTCTGCTGCCTGGCCGCCCTGATGTGAGCTACCCTGCTTCCTCGGCCCACCCCTTCCTGAAGGACTGAGAACTCCAAAACAGTGAGCAAAAATAAGGAATTCCTCTCTTGAGTTTCTACTGTGGGGTATTTTGGTCAAAGACATGTTAAAAGTAATTAATAGGGGCACTTGATAGTTTTGTTGTGTTGGGGGATCCAGGAGGCAGCACCCCCACATAAATCTCTGTGGTACAATAAGGGTCAGGCAGTGGCCACTCAGGAAGGGAGCATTCTGGATGGAAGAACTGAAACACACCAGGGTTCTGTGAGCTCCTATGAGAACCACTCCTGGGACCACCAGGGATACCTAGAAGGGTCTTTCAGATGGAATGATCTCTGTGTTAGAGAGAGCCACCGAGACAAGCATGGGGACCTTACCTACACAGATGAGGGTGTACAGAACAAGACCCGTGTGGGGTACACAAAACAGGAACATCAGACACCTGTGTGCGCTGTGACCACAGTGCCTGGCAGAGAAACTTAAGAGATTAAAGATTTCTTTCCGCCCATGGTTCCAGAGCATGTCAGTCCATCAGAGCAGGACAGGCATGATGGAGGACCTGCTTACATCATAGTGGCAGGAGTGTGTGGCAGAGACCGGTTACATCCTGGGAGACAAGGAAGCAGAGAGTGAGACAGGAAATAGGCAGAGACAACAGACTTCTGAGGACCCCCTCCCCTGCCCATACTTACAACTTTGTTTCCAGATCCTCCCCAAATAGCACCGTCAAGTAGTTGTTGGAAGCCCCGCTTAGAGTGAGCATTGGAGAAGCCAGGATTATCAATCACATGGGGCCTATTTTCTTCAAAGGAAGGAAATATGAATGACTGCTGGTCATCTGGAATGCCAGGGAAAGTGGTCAAACAACCTAGTGATCCTTTGCAATTCTATTAGGAGCCATCCTCCACCTGAATCCCCCCAATATCCTGAGCATTGTTTAGGCCCTAATCCTGGGCTTTGTCTCTCATTGAATAGAACCCCTCCCTAAGAAAGAGGCCCCATGTACTTTGCATCCTCCATCAATAGAATCCATCCTTAGGCTTATTACATATGCTTCCTTTCTAGGCCCTAGCCCTGAGCTCTGTCTATCAGTCAATAGAATTCATTCTTATTGTAAAGGTCAGGGTGCTTTGCTACTTTGCAAGGGAATTTTGATGTAGCTAGCCCTGGAGCTTTGTTATGAAAACCATCAAGTGGAGACTTTTCCCCCTAAGTTTTACTATGCTTAAATGTATTAGAAGAGCAAACCACAACATCAGTTTCTGGAAGTCTTGACCCAGTGCCTGCAAAGATGGTACTGACTCTCACATGGATTGTCTCCCCACCGGCCTTGAAGCTTGTGGGGTCCCCAACAATTAGGGACTGTGTTCAAAACATAAGCCTGTGGGAGATGTTTCAGATTCAAACCAAAACAGTAGGAGATTTGACATGGAGATAACTAGGAGCCAAGAGGCCATCCCCAGCCTCGCCTTGACCATCAGCACTTCTAGGGAACTGAGCACAGAGCCAAGGGAGAGAAGTACTCTGCCCATTGCACAGAAGACAAGGCCCACAGCTGAGATCCATGGCAAAGGGTTGACCTGACCAGGCCCAGTGGCCACGTCTCTAGTTACTTTCTTCTCCTGTGACAAACACCATGTGCAAGAGCAGCTCAGGGAGAAAAGTTTCTTTGTCTTACATCCATTTCTCTGTCACACTCCATCACTGAGGGATTCCAGTTGAGGCAGGAACTGAAGCAGAGGACACGGAGAAATGTTGTCTCTTATGGCTTACTCATCTTGGTTTTTTGTACTACAACACACCTGCCCAGGGATGGCACTGCCCATGTTATTAACCAAGAAAATACTCCCACAGACTTGAGGTTCCCTCTTCTAAGGTGCTGGTGGGGGGACTTCACCCTATTCAGAATATCAGCTATTACCTACCAATCATTCAGAAAAATTATCAGAGACCTAAGAAGTTGCTATTACCCAGCTCAGTTCAGCATTATGGTCTCAGAATCAGATGCCAAGTTCACGGGCTGCAGGATGAGCTAGCAGGAGCCTTGCTGCCTCCTTTGTTCTTTCTGGACATTCGGGTCAAACAGCCTGTGGGAAAAAGCACGATTTTATCCGGATCTCAAAGATAAATATCACACTTTCTGTTTAGGGCTTGAGGGAAAATAGATTGACTCTTGTCTGACAGTGGGAAGGCCAGAGGCAGCCCCTGCACAGGTGACTCTCCAAAGAGGCATCTAATCACGGTGCTCAGGCTGCAAATCCACCTGCAGAGCCAGCTGTCTCCCTGAGCACCAAGCTTCTCCAAGAGTTCTGGCTTGACTGACTCCGGCCCAGAGCCTCTCGGCACAGAGGTCATTGGAGGTGGGCAAGTAAGCCTTTGTCCACAGTAACCTAGAGGAACTGACTTAAAATCTCTACCAGGTGCCACCTCTGCTTGAAAGGAGGAGGTAGCGGGAGCCAGGCTGAGAAGAGCTCACTTAATCTTTGTGGCTATTTCTTGAACTCCACACTGCAGAAAACTTTCTGTCTCTTGTGTCAAGAGTAAACCTCGTCCTTGCTATCACCAGAGACCACTTGCTGTGTGTCTGAGTTTTATTGTTGCCGTGAGCAAAGGCTTAACAGAAATAACTTAAAAGGAGGAAAGGTTTATTTTAGCTTACAGTTTCAGAGGATTTAAACATGGTCACCATGTGTTTGGAAGAACATCAATGCGTTGGGAGTGTGTGTGTGTGTGTGTGTGTGTGTGTGTGTGTGTGTGTGTGTGTGTGTGTGTGTGTGTGTGTGTGTGTGTGTGTGTGTGTGTGTGTGTGTGTGTGTGTGTCTTAGTTAGGGTTTCTGTTGCTGTGAAGAGACACTATGACCATGGCAACTCTTACAAAGAAAACATTTAACTGTGGTGGCTCACTTACAGTTCAGAAGTTCAGTCCATTACCATCATGGCAGCATGCAGCATGCAGGCAGACATGGTGCTGGAGAGGTAGCTGCCATATGTTGATATGCAGGCAACAGGAAGTAAATGGTCTCACTAGGCATGGCTTGAGCATATATGAGACCTCAAAGCTCACCTCCACAGTGACACACTTCCTCCAACAAGACCACAACTACCCCAACAAGGTTACACCTCCTAATAGTGCCACTCCCTTTGGGTGCTATTTTCTTTCATACCACCACATTCCTCTCCTAGCTCCCAAAGGCTTGTAACCATATCATAATGCAAAAATGCATTAAGTCCAACTTCAAAAGTCCCCATAGTTTGTAGCAGTCTCAAACTTACTTAAAAGTCTAAAGTTCAAAGTCTCTTCTGAGATTCATGCAATCTCTTAACTATAATTCTCTATAAAATCAAAATCAAAAGGCAGATTACATACTTCCAACATATAATGGCACAGGGTATACATTACCATTCCAAAACATAGGGAAAGGAATATAGTGAGGAAATACTGGACCAGAGCAAGACAGAAAAGCAACTGGGCAAACTCCAAACTCAGCATCTCCATGTCTGATGTCAACGGGCTCTTCAGAACTCCAACTCCTTCCAGCTCAATTGACTGCAACACACTTCTCTCTCTTGGGCTAGTTCCACTCACTGTTAGTAGCCCGTCTTGGCAGGCATCACATGACTCTGACATCTCCAACATCTTGGGGCCTCCAATGCAATCCAGGCTTAACTTCACAGCTTCATGCAAAGGCCTCGCTAGGTCTCCATTCAGGGACACCCCTGACACATGCCTGGTCTTAGCATCTTTCCTTAGTTATGGAGGAAGGTTCCATAGTGCCTTTCTTCTACCATTGACTCTAAAGCTAGACCAAAGCTGCCAAGTTCTGCTGCTTGTTGGGACTGGAACATGGACTCCTTGTTGAATTACATCTCCTCCAGATTTCTGTCTTTCACTGAAGACAGCTTCGCTGTTCTGAAATTTGCTCTGTAGACCAGGCTAGCCTCAAACTCAGAAATCCAAAAGCCTCTGCCTTCTCAGTGCTGGGATTAAAGGTGTATATCACTATACCAGGCTCTAGGCTTTTCTTTAATTCCTTTTCATAAGTTGGAAACTTAGCCAAGTAAGATCTATCCCTGAGGTCACTACTCCCTTTATTCCATTTCTTAATCTGTTTATATCTTTGAACACAGGACTTAGCTCCATCTCATTTTTTGGTGTTCCCCTTTTCCTTAGATTTTACATTTTGTAATTTACCCTGCCCAGCTTGCTCTTTTTCACTATAAATCTTCAATAGAGTTAACAGTAATAGCCATACAACAGAGTATATACTAGGCTGTTTTGAGATTTCCTTTGCCAACAGAATTAATCCAAAACCCTTCACTTTAACTTCAGGCAAACTGTTCAGACAAGGGTAAAAAACAGCCACTTTCTTCACCAAAATATCACAAGAAGGATCTCTAGGCAACATACTAAAATTCTTGTCCTCTGAATCTGAAAGCTCTTGAACCAGGCCCCTGACAGCTCACATAACTCTGAGCACCTCTGTCTCCCATGCTCCTACCAGTATGGCCCATTAAGCATCACTTACAGTGTTCAACCGCTTTGCTCATCCACAATCAAGGTCCATACTCCCTCAAACAAAAGCCTGGCCAGACCTATCACAGCAGTACCCCACTCCTGCTACCAACTTCTGTCTTAGTTAGGCTTTCTATTGCTGTGAGGAGACACAAAGATCACAGAAACTCTTACAAAGAAAACATTTCATTGTAATGGCTGACTTACAGTTCAGTACATTATCACTATGGTGGGGAGCATAGTGGTGTTCAGGTGGGTGTGGTGCTGGTGAGGTAGCTGCTACATGTTGATATGCAGGCAACAAGAAGTATACTGTCTCACTGGGCATGGCTTGAGCATGTATAAGACCCGCCTCCACAGTGACACACTTCCTCCAACAAGACCACAGCTACTCCAACAAGGTCACACCTCCTAATAGTGCCACTCCCTTTGGGGGCCATTTTCTTTCAAACCACCGCTCTGTGTGTGTGTGTGTGTGTGTGTGTGTGTGTGTGACAGAAAAAAAGGTACCAGGGACTCTATAACTTTTAAAGGTATACCTCAATGACCTACTTCCTCCAACTAGGCTCTGCTCACCAAAGTTTTCAGCACCCTCAGCTGGGGATCATGTTCAGCACATGAAGGACAGTTCACATTCAAGCCACAAGGCTACATGAGGAATAAGGGCCTTTTCTAAGGAGATCCAAAAAGCAGAGCTCCAAGCTCCTGCTGCCCACCTCAGCAAATGGGTATGACCTGGCACCTGAGTACTTAACCAGCACTATAGTAGCTACCTGTGGTTTATGGCCAAATTCTGGGTGTATTGTCTTGGTAGCTACCCAAGGAAACTGTCCTTTCTCATGCTTTGAGTCTTGTGGACACTATTATGCTGACCCTGGAGGTTCCCTCTCCTGTGGGGAAGCATGGGCAATGGACATCAATTCCAAGTTCATTACTCCTTCTACTTAGTTACTTATCTTCCTCTAGGAAGAACTGTTCACATCCAATGCCCTTCCATGCTGCTCCTGTGCCCTCCCAATAGCTCAGACAAGAAGGCCAGCCAGGACTGACGGTAGAGAGATGGCTCAGTGGTTAAAAGCACTTGCTGTTCTTGCAGAAGACCTGGACTCGGTTCCCAGCCCCTACATGATGGCTCACAACTGCCTGTATCTCCAGCCTCAGGGGATCCATCATCTTCTTCTGGCCTCCCAGGGCTCACATTCAGACCTAAACCCTGCTGTCTGGAGAGCTCAATAGACTGTTGCTCCCATACCAAGATGGGCACCAATTAGAAGCTCGCTGAGACTGAATGCTGTGTCATGCCATGGGGAAATCAGCAAGAACAGCCATTTTGGCTGAAGGGCATTTTGGAAATACATCTTGAAACCAAAGTGAGTATGGGGAAAGGAAGAAATGGGGGTAAGGGAGGAATGGAAAGAGGGAGGGAGGGAGGAAGGGAGGGAGGGAGGGAGGGCGGGCTTAGCCTTCTATTATCAGGAGTAAAGAAACACCTCTTCATGCAGATTTGGAAAGTACCAGCTTGTGGTTGTGATGGAGGCAAATGAGAGGCCATGTGTGACTGATAAATGATCTCCTGTCTGTCACATGGGAGATCATGAGGCCAGCTCAGATGTCTGTCCTAGCTCTGCAGGTGCCTGAATAGGAACTGTCTACAGAGGGGTAATGAGAGGCAGAAGTACGCTGAGTGTGTGTACCATGTCCTTAGAGCATGAGGCAGGGCTATGGGTTCTCTACAGGCATGGGTTTATGTGCTTAAAGCACTTAAAAGTCTAGGAGAAAATAAACTGAAAGGATTGTTTTCAGGGAGACGAGAGAGTATCGTGAAGGAGTCCACTGGGCCCAGAATCTATGGGCCCCCATCCTACCCCCACACCAACTTGTCCCATCTCAGCTCCTGGTTCCACAGTTACAGGTCCAGTTCTGTCCAGGGTGAGGAGGTCAGAAGATCTGTATGTCAAGGACTTTTTATAGGGACTGTAGACAAGGCTATCCTGCCTGATACCTAGGAGATGGTTGAAGCCCTGAGGAATGGACCTGCCTTGTCTGATGGGCATTCAGACCTATGTGCCCACTCAGCCTTCTACCCCAGCCCACTACAGCCCAGTCTTCCACACTCCTGGCTCCAGCCTTCACTACAGACCCTACCCAGGCCCAGAGCGCCCTCTCTTAACTTCAGCTCTAATCACCAACCTGAACTCTGACCTCTGACCCCCACCTTCATTCTACTAACCACTACCTCTGACTCTAATCTCTCAAGGGCTACCCTTCACACACCCCCTCCCCTGACCATGCTTTCCAGCCAGGGCCTGCTGGCAACTCACAAGAGAAGCCAGCCTTTTGTGAGGTAACTGCTAACAATAGAGAAAATGGTTATCTTTGCCTTCTCTTCATCAGAAGGGAATGTCCTCCCTGTCTTGCCCACTATTTGCAAGACAGCTCTCGGCCCCTCCCCCTTCCTGGTTTCCTGCCTTCTCTTGGTTTCCATGGATTCAGATCTTTGCTCCCAGCACCTGAGTCCCAAGGGAGGGAGGGAGGGAGTGGCCCAGAGGCTGGAGGAGGGGGAGGGGAAGAAGACTTGGATCAATTCTACACACATCCACTGACCCAGCCTCTAGAGACCCTCCCAGGAGGTGTTGGGGATTTGCTGGTCCCCAACACTTCTCATTTTCCTTTCTTTGTGGGGGAGGGGTGTGAAGGAGCTCCAGAAAAAAAATCACTCCATGATGACAGCGAATATCGAAGAAACTCACTGAGGGACTTCCATGACAGGCAGGGTATGCTGTCTGTAACCACCACAAGAGGGGACACTGTCTAAACTGTGTGATGAGTGTCCCACATGAAAGAGCTGCCTCAAATTCTGCCCATTGTCCTTAGTCTGTGACACTATTATGTTCCAATCCTAAGACCTGGGTCCAGACAGCTCTGGGCTCTGACATTTAGTAGACTATAAGGAGACAGGCTAGGCAGTGGTGGTGCACGCCTTTAGTCTCAGCACTTGGGAGGCAGAGGCAGGCATAGCTCTATGAGTTTGAGGCCAGCCTGGTCTACAGAGTGAGTTCCAGGACAGCCAGGACACAAAGAAACCTGGGGCAGGGTAGGAGGGGGTGTTCAGAGAATATCAAGGACAACATTGGGCTATTCCCAAACCTGCCCGGGAACTCTGTTTTTGAGGCTCTGGAACTATCTGCAAAACTAACTGGTCCACTGAAAAGAAGGAGGGACAAGGTGGCCACTGCCTACTTGGGAGTGTCTATCCTGCACAGTGTAGCTCCAGCCAGAGCAAGGTATTACTGGCTACCCCACTAGGCCAGAGCCCCTGGTATATGCATAGTGACAAGAGAAAAGCTTGTTACCCACTGTGGCTCTCTCTCTCACTGACACATTTGTGAGTGTGATGTGCATGAATTAGTATGTGGGTATGTGCTGCTGTATGTGTGGGTGTGCAGGTACATGCATGTGGGTGCATGTCAGGGGTCTTCCACAGTTGCCCTCTGTTGTGGGATACTTGTACACTATATGAAGATGTATGATGGCTGTGATTTGTGTAATAAAAAGCTGAATGGCCAATCGCTAGGCAGGATTTCCAGGGAGATAAAGGAAGAGGAGGTGGAATCTAGGCATGGAGGAGATGCCAGGAGACACAGAGCAGAAACAGGAGGTACAGGATGGAAGAGAGGTGAGGACACGTGATAGAATGTAGAATAATATAAATGGTTTAATTTAAGTTATAAGAGCTAATTAGTGTTGTGGAATAGAATATTTAACTATGTAAAGCTGTGTTGCATTTGTTTGTGTTGCAGAATAATTGTTTAACTATGTAAAGATGTGTTGCTGTTTTACCTTGGCTGCCCAAGGCATCTGATTTGTCTAATAAAAAGCAGAATGGCCAATAACTAGGCAGAAGAGAAAGAGGAGGGTCCAGCAGGCAGAGAAAATAAGTAGTAAGAGGAAACTAGGCTTGGAGGAGAAAGAAAAAAGAGACAGAGGGAGAGAGGGAGATGCCAGGGCCCAGATAGACAGACATGGAGGAAGCAGGAAAGTAGGACACACAGTATGAAAGAAAGGTAAAAAGCCCCGAGGCAAAATGTAGATGAAGAGAAACAGGTTAAATTAAGTTATAAAAGTTAATTGGACCGGGCAGTGGTGGTGCACACCTTTAATCCCAGCACTCAGGAGGCAGAGACAGACAGATAGATCTCTGTGAGTTCGAGGCCAGCCTGGGCTACCAAGTTTGTTCCCAGAAAGGCATAAAGCTACACAGTCTCAGGGGAAAAAAATAAAATAAAATAAAAGAGTTAATTGGACAAGCATAAGCTAAGGCTGAGCTTTCATAATTAATAAGAAGTCTCCATTTGGGAGTTGGTTGGCAGCTCAAAGAAAATGTCAATGGCAAGTTAGGAACAAACCTAAGCTATAGGCCAAGATTTCATAATTAATAAGAAATCTCCATGCTATTATTTGGGAGCTGGCTGGTGGGACAGAGAAAGACTCATTATATATGACATCTAACATGGGGGTACATATTTCCACAAAGGACCTAAGAAAGCTTAAAAAAATTCCAAACATTCAAACACAGAGACAATTACTGCTTCCTAGTCCCACAGTCCCTCAGGCTAGCCACAGCATACAGAGCCATGGCTTCCAGCCACTGCCTGTGGGCTTAGTGGTCCAGACTGAGAAAACCTTTAAATAGATACAGTAAAAAATAGGTATAGACAGTCATATACAAAAATAAATAGTTTAAAAATAATAAAATAAAGTCTTTAAAGAGAGAGTAAAGTAATATAAAAGGAAAAGCCCATGAAGATGGGAAATATACAAGGTATCTGGATCCTGTATGGTGCTTTGTTATTTTAGATTTTTTTAATGCTAATGAACAAAAAAGAATAGCTGCTGAGAGACATTAGATTATGGAAATTGCTAAATTAAGCCAACCTACATATGAATGTCTTGTCTTCACAAAGGAAGTCAGGAAATTGTTGCCTGAGGGAAGAGGCTATGCCTTTGTTTCCATAGGATACAAAAAGTTACGGTTCTCTTCAAAATTAATGACGATCAGATTTGATTGGGGGGAGACCTCCTGAAAATCTTGGCTACAGCCACAAAGAAAGAAACCAAGAAAAACTCCAGGACAGGTAATGAATGTGCTGATCCCTCTATTATGGGAACAGCTCTGAGACCAAATGAGACCTGATAAATATATTGGTTACAGAATCCTCATGACATATTATTACAAGCCATCCTTTCATATGGCATGGCTAGGGGTTTGGTTATAGAGCCCAAACAAACTTATAAAATTAATGGATGCCTTTTATCTGATCAAGATAAAACAAACAAACAAACAAAAATCTTTAACTGACTTGTGCACACTGCATATTACATACTTGTGTAAATGCATGTGTGTGTGTGTGTGTGTGTGTGTGTGTGTGTGTGTGTTATCTTTAAGAGTTTATGTGTTTTCAGAAAAAAAAGGGCCAGATATCAATAAAGACAAATAGCTCAGGTGATCCAGCTTCTTAGAATGCCTTTGTTGTAGTTTCCTCAAAATTCTGCATACAGAACAACTTCAAAGTTGCTAGCTGAGATGGTCCAGCCTCACAGACTATCCAGCCAAGACTTCAGGTAAACCCTGCACTTTCCCATCACACAGAGACTAAACAAAAAATAATACAGCCAGCTCTCCCAGGACTTGACTATTGTCTCAGTTTTCTCAGGGTCCCTAGAGATGCCATTGTCCCCAGACAACAGGAAGCAGCCTAGAGAACTTGATGCCCACATTCCCAAGAAGTGGAGTGGATGGTTTTTGGTCATTTGTTGGGTTATGAATGTTTGTCGTCATTATGGCGGTTGTTTACAAGTTGTTATTGGCAATGGTCAGAAAAAAAGCTGAGCAAAGGAAATTAGATTCAGGAATCTTTTTCTGTAAAGAAAAAGGGGAATATAGTATAGAAATGATGGGATAAAAAGGTAGATTGTTGATGTACTTTTGAACAACCACTAGTATCAAATATTTTACAGTGGCATGGATTTTTATATATCGATACAAATTTAAGGTTATTTTGTTACACTGTATGTGTTTCTACTCTTGTTGAGGTATTGCACCTATGCAGCTCATTTAAAATGTAAAGTATTAGTCCTTGAAAGCTATTTGGATAACAAAAAAGACAAGTTAGTAGTTAGTCATCTATAACAATCAAATTTATAGTCATGTCAATTATATTTTCAAGGTCAAACAGAGATGTATTTTAAATAGATAGATGGTCTTCAAACACTTCGAAGACATACAGAATATGGCTTTTAAAAAGTTTTAAGAATATAAGGCTTTTCATGACAGTGAGACATGTCTACTCCTGACAGCACCAATTTACTTCAAAAGAGGATAGTAGACATCAAAGAATTTTTATATGGAGTTTGCTTTCAATGTGGCAAAGCTAGCCATTTGGGCAAGAAACTGCCCTTGCCTCAACTGCTGACAGCATGCTGTCCAAACTGGACAAGCAGGACACAAAAGAAAGCTACTGCTGAACTTTGCCAAGACAAGGTAGGACAGTCCTTCAAAATTCCTGCTTCACAGAAGTCTGTCAGATATTCTATGACTATAGGCTGAAAGTAGATGCCTCAATGTTGCAGAGGAACTTTGGGTGACTGTCCAGGCAGCCAGATGTCTCTGTCATTTCCATAGTTTTGGAAGTTGTTTGCTCTGCACTTCCTGTACACTCAGGTAATATTATATCCTTTTCAGGTCTTTGATGGAGTTGAAGACTAGATAGTTACAGTTTTCCTTGTTACCAAATTCAGAAAGAAACTCATAAAAGAGATGTAAAGTTTATAAATGTTGAGAGACATAAAATCTGAAGTTGTTTATCTAAGAAAATGTTTTAAGTCTAAAAAGATATTTTTAGGATGGTAATACAAGTTATGATTGAAAGTGTTTTATGTATACAACTTTGGACTCATCAAGTTAGGATAGATAATAGAATATTTTCTCTGAAATTGCCAAATAGAAATGGACTGGACATTGTGATGTAATCCTTACCTGATAATTGTTTTTATTGTATATAGTTTTACTATGTTAAACCATTTCCTTTTTATTTAAACAAAATGGGGGAAATTTCATGGGATATTTGTATACTGTGTGAAAGTGTATTGCTGTTATTGGTGTAATAAAAAGTTGAATTGCCAATAGCAAGGCAAGAGGTATAAGTGGTATTTTCAGGAAGAGAAAGGAAGAGAAGGAGGAAACTAGGCACGGAGGAAAGTCCAGGAGATACAGAGAGGAAGCATGAAGTGCAAGATGGAAGAGAAGTAATACCATATGACAGAATGTAGATGAATATAAATGGGTTAATTTAAGTTATAAGAGCTAGTTAGAAACAAGCCTAAGCTATAGGCGGAGCATTCATAATTAATAAGAATTCTCTATGTCATTATTTGGGAGCTGGCTGGTGGGTCAGAGAAAGATTAATTACAGGCTCCCACATTGTTTATTCAGTCAGGGTCTCATGCTGAACTAGCTCACTGGCTCTAGGTAGCAGCCTCCCCTGGGGATGCCTTGTCTCCATCCCCTTTGTACACTGGAATTGCAGGTGGCCATCATGTTTGCCCTGCTTTTATGTAGCTTCTGGGGATCTGAACTCCAGTCTGTCAGCTTGTAGAGCGAATCCCTTACCCAGTGAGCCATCTCTCCAGCCAGCCTTTCTCTTCTGAGAGCTGCTGAGAAGCATCTCAGCCAGAAGATATTCATGGTGGCAGTGGTTGAATGAGCCAAGGCAGCTAAGCAGGCTGCACAGTAGAAATTACCCAAGGTGGGGAAGACACACCCAGGCTGGGTTTTTTCTTTAAATGTTTATCCAAGCCTAGAGCTTTCAGAATCTAGAGATGGGGACAGCCTTCTAAAGAGGCTCATTCCATTATTCATTTGTTCAAATCCATTGGGACTGTCACAGTATGAGCTCTGCCTGACTCAATGTTTGCATAGTAGCTGAATTTCACAGGGCAGTTAGGTTCATAGAGGTTATCTGTGAGTATAGGGACCACTCCACACAGGTCCACTGGTCCTCTGCCCCAGACAGCCTCTTCTAATGGTCCAGGGAGCCACCTCCTCCTCTTCCTCCTCTTCTTTTGGTCTTTTGAGACAAGGTTTCTCTGTGTAGCCCTGGCCATCCTGGAACTTGCTATGAAGAGCAGGCTGGCCTAGAACTCAGAGATCTGTCTGCCTCTGCCTCTGCCTCTCAAGTGCTGAGATTAAATGGGTGCACCACCCCTGCCTCTTCTAATGGTCCAGAAAGCCTCTACAAACTATTCATGCCCCAACCTCAGCCCACACAAACTCTACAATTCTGAAATATCCCCCAGAGTTTGACAATTTGGGTGCTGGGTTCTGCTTGTGGCATTGTTTTGAAGGCTGTGGAGCTTTAAGGAGCTCAGTGGGTAGACTCAGTTTAGACCAACCACATGACCAGTGTCCTCATTGAGGGCTGCCCCAGGCTCCCTGCCACCTTGGCCTCTCTGTCCCTTCACCACATCCCCAAATCCCATCAAAGTCTTCACACTCAAACTGACTGACTCAGAGACCCAAGTAAATCATCCATATGCAGCCTTCAAAGAGAGCATGGTTTGACTCGCAAACTCCACTCCTGGCTCTGCATCCAAAGACTCCTGGGTATTTGTCCACCCAAGGCATAGGCAACAGAGCTCCTCACTGAGCCATTTGAAAGAGCACTAAATTGGGAAGTGCCCATTACCATTGACAGTAAACAGATTAATGAAGCAGGAGACCCTTGAGATCAGAAGAGGGCCCCTGGAACTGGAGTTAGGGGGTATTGTGAGCCACCATGTGGGGGCTAGGAACTGAATTTGGAAGAACATTAGATGATCTTAATTTTGAGCCATCTCTCTAGCTCAAGATTTTATTTTTAATTATGTGCGTACCTGTAGGTCTGTGTGGAGATATGTGTCCATGAATGCAATTACCCATGTGAGTCAGAAGAGGGCATCAGGTCATCTGGAGCTGGGGTTAGAGGGGTTGATGAGCAGCCCAGCTTGGGTGCTAGGAACTGAACTCCAATCCTTTCTAAGGGCAGTAATTTCTCTTAACCACTGACCATCCCTGCATCTCATAGTTTTTGCTGCTGCTGCTGCTGCTGCTGCTGCTGCTGCTGCTGCTGCTGCTTTAGTGACAAGGTTTCATGTAGCTCAGGCTAGCCTTGAACTCACTATATAGCCTAGGATAACCTTGATCATCTGTTCCTCCTGCCTTACCTCCCAAGTGCTAGGATCACAAGCATGTACCAGCACACCATCTATTTCAAGTTAAGAAAGAACACAAATAACAATACTGGGAGCCACTGCAAGTCAGAAGAATGGCCACCCTTGGTGAGCAGCAGCCAGAAGAGGGGCACAAAGAGACTTTCCAGATCAGAGACAGTGAGTTAATTCATCCTAATGCTTCCATAGTGTATTCAGTTGTGGAAACTTACAAAGATGTGCGCCACCAGGTGTCCACTTCTCAGCACATATGTCATCCTTATGAACATCTGACATGCTTAACCCCGCTGCCCTTGAGGAGAAGAGCGAAAAAGGAGAGGAAGACATTTAGCATCCCCTCTTTCCAAGGTGAGAAAGCAGGAGAAACCCTACACCGTTAGGTCAGCGTCTTAAAGTCAGCTGTGCACTGGCGTCCCACTGGGTTCTCTCCTGCTGCTCCTCAGAGCCGCCTTTCACCCTCGCCCCTGAGAGGCAGACTCCAAGAGCAAGCCTCAGTCTGGGGCTGGGAGCGGGGCTAGGAGAGGAGCCAGGTTGGCCTAGCCTCAGCCTCATTCCTTGGAAGCCACTGGGCACCTTCCACCCTGACCTACCTGGCATTCTTCCTTCCTCCCTTCCTTGTGTGTGTGTCCACTTGATCCTGGGGATGGTACCCAGAGCCGTGGGCTAGTCAGCTTCTCTACCACCGTGCAACAACCAGATCTCTGCATCCCCCTCTTTGTTCCTGTGTGTGTCCACCATTCTCCCTTCCTGACTCCCCCTGCCACTCTGGTCAGTCTTCTTCAACTGCTGAGGCTCCAGCCGCTCCAGTATCAGGGCCCCCAGACCTTCCTGCAGAACTCACTGTCTTAGTTGTGTTCATGCACAAGCAGCTTCAGCAGCCTGACCTCGAGGCCAGATTTCTCTCTTTGCTCCACATAGCATGACAGCCCTTCTCAGGTGTCACCTGGAAAGGTAAAGCTCGAAACAGCAATTCCTTGTTCGTGCCCATTGCCACCATCTCAGAGGCCACATGGCCAACAGCTCCACCAGAAATCTGGGTGTCCCCAGATCTTCACAGGTAAATCCCATCTGTTACCAAATGTCCTCTTCACTCCCAGCCCTAGACTTCCACGTCACTCACAGACTTCTAGCCAGTCATCTTATCCAATAAGCGAAGAAACCTTAGGGAGTTCCCTCAGCTATTTACAAAGATGGCACAGCACTCTTGGGAGAGCAGTGGGGCTGCAGCTGAGTGTCACCCAGGGAACTTTCAACGATGTGGCCTGGATCCCACCCCAGTACCAGCTGAGCTAGAGCCCTGAGCCCAGGACTGTCGTCGGTGACATCATGACCAAAGTCTAGCTCCAACTTTTTCATTTCACTTTCCCAACACAGCACTCCCCAGTCTCCACTGCTGCCTCCAGCTGCCGCCTCCACCTCTGCAGTAACGTGGACTCTTTCCTTCCTTCTCCCCTCCGGTCTCCTTTGAAGACAGCCATCTCCAAAGTCATCTTCACTTTATTAGCAGGAAAGCCTGAGGCAGGCTGCTGCAGAAAGAAAGGCGGTTGATGCGGCCCAAAGCGGTGCATCCTGGAAGCTCAACCAAGTGCAGGCTGTAGCCAGGATCTCCCTAGCTACGGTACCTCACGGCAGAAACACTGCTTTTCTGCCTGCATGGCCCCTCTCCCTCTCCGTAGGAAGCCATCAGGATGCAGCGGCAGAGGCCTTACCCTAAAGATCTAACTGAACCACTTTTTGAAGGGGCCAATGTAAGTGTCATGTGATACGCGCTGACACTAACGTCAGCCTCCATGTTTGTGAAGCAGTGTAGGGAGACAAGGGACATTAACAGGACACAGCTGAGGGACAGGAACCCTTCATCCTCCATTTGATTTGTGCTTCTTACTGTTTGGAAATCAAAACTTCAGCATAACTGACAAAATCAAAACTGGTCTGGAGGTCACCCACATGGAGACAACACTCCCTTTTGCTGAGGAAGAGCTCAAACAAGCCTGGGGCTCACAGCCAAACTGACCCCCATGAGCCCTCCTGTCTCATCCATAAACCTGACCATGGAGTCTCATAAGCACCTTTCTGTTCCAGTACGAAAAGAAATTCTTAACAAAAATATGTAAAGCAGCTCATGTTGTTTATACTTCATTTTAAACTTGGCTTAATTATTAGAATTCTGGTAACTTCAAAAGCCACAAAATCATATGTATAGCTCTCACTGAGATACTTAATACTTCTCTCTCATCCCCCCCCCACACACACACACTGCTGTACCGGTGATAAAACACAGGACCTGGTAGATAGGCAAGGGCTCTACTACTGGGCCAACCCACAGGCCTCTTTACACTTAAACAGTGGGATTTGGAGGACCCTGGATATCAAAGAGTCATGTCCTGGGATGATTAAAAATCACTGTCGACTTGACTGCACTCAGAGACATCAGGGCACAAGTGATACATAACACAGTGTGTGTGTCTGTGACTGCATTTCCAGAGACAGTCAGATCCCAGGCTCTGGCCTTATGAGTGGATTAATCCCCTGATGGATTCAAAACATGATACTATTACTGGAGGAAGGTGGGAGGAAGGTGGTGGAGTCTAGTAGAAGGAAGTGGTCACTGGGAAATGTGGTTTTGGGAGCCACATCTTACTCCGGCCTCTTCCTCTATTCTTCCCCTTGGCTTCCTGTCCACCAGGAAGAGTAGAACTGCCAAAGTCTCCAGCACCCATGATTTTCTATCCAAGTACATGGGGTAGTACTGTGGATAAGCCCTCTGAAACTGTAAGCCATAATAAGTCCTTCCTTCCTTCCTTCCTTCCTTCCTTCCTTCCTTCCTTCCATCCATCCTTCCTTTCTTCCTTCCTTCCTTCCTTCCTTCCTTCCTTCCTTCCATCCTTCCTTCCTTCCATCCATCCTTCCTTCCTTTCTTCCTTCCTTTCTTCCATCCTTCCTTCCTTCCATCCATCCTTCCTTCCTTTCTTCCTTCCTTCCTTCCATCCTTCCATCCTTCCTTCCTTCCTTTCTTCCTTCCTTTCTTCCATCCTTCCTTCCTTCTTTCCTTCCTTTCTTTCTTCCTTCCTTCCTTCCTTCCTTCCTTCCTTCCTTCCTTCCTTCCTTCCTTCTATAAGGTGCTCTGGTCAGGGCAACAATAAGACTAATAATAAATACCTCTGTGTATGAATACAAATCTCTTCCAGCAGCAATAGGGTCCTTGGAGATACCAGATAGCACGTGGTAACTAGATACCTTCAAATTCAGAGCTGGTAAGTGACATCAGGAGGAGAGGGTCTAGGAGGACATGGGAGTATGGCTCAGAGATGGTTGTGTTGGTCCCACATCCATCCTATGGAACACTGGGAGGGCACGAGTGCCATTCTTTCCACCAAACCCACCTATCTTTCCTACGTGGAAATGGCATCCTCTGCCAATGCACCACTGATGGTCCATGGTTGAGACACCCATGTCTCATGACTGGAGGGGCATGAGGTCAGCCAGGGTCAGGCTATGTCTGTCACCATTTAAATAAAATGTCCTCCATAAGTGCATGCATTTGAATGACTGGTGGCCCTGTTTTGGGAGGCTGGGAGAGTTTGGAATCTAGCTGGTGGGACAGGACACTTGAAGGTGGTATCTGCTTCTCACTCTGGCCGGGCTGTCTGCTTCCTATTGAACACTGTGAGCAGCCTCCATGGTCCTCCAGGGCCCCAGGATAACAGCTTTGGCTGCCATGTTTCCCCCGCCACAATGAACCCTCTAAGCTGTGAGCTGAGACTAAACTCTCCACACTTAAGTTGCTCTGTCAGCTATTACATCACAGCCAGGAGAAAAGCCACAGCAGTCTAACGCCATTACCACTTCAGTCTCTTCACTTGCTGAGGATAGAGGAGACATTGCCATTTTAGAGCTGGAGAAACAGGCTCAGAGAGGCTGAGTAACTTGTCCAAGGACACACAGTTCTGAAAAGAACAGGACTCTGATTCTTTTTCACACTTTTTCTCACTTGTGAGGGCAGATCCATGGTGAGCAGAGAACAGAACAATGTGTACTTCACACAGCTCATCGTATATAGACTGAAAAATTGTCTATTTCAACAATGCTCGTACAAGGGTCTGGGAGTACGAGGAATATTTTTCTCTCTTTTTTCCAAATATTTGGTTTTTTTAATTTTTATTTTTTTGTTTTTTAGAGCTGAGGATCGAACCCAGAGCCTTGCGCTTACTAGGCAAACGCTCTACCACTGAGCTAAATCCCCAACCCCCAAATATTTGTTAATGTGCTTTTGTTGTCCGCATTAGTTTTAAAAAATCTAAACATTTAAAAACATTTCTCTCCCAATTGCTCCAGAGCATGGCTAGGATAATTGTCATTCAGGGGACAAAGCAACCGTTCATAGCCAAGCACTGTGTGTCCTGCTTCAACTCAGACTACCAGAAAGGCATGCCGGGCGCAGCATCTCTCAGCTTTCATACAGAGCTGTGGCGGGGTTTTTTTGTTTTTTTGTTTGTTGTTTTTTCAACCAGCCCCCATCTTTTGCTCCCAGTCTCTGCCAAAGATCAATAGACAAAATGTTCGCCCGAACACTCTCTGCCTTTTTTTTTTTCTTCTTAAAACTGCACTGGCAGATACCATCTGCTGTGTTCCTCACATCCCTTGCAAAGATCCAGTTGACAAACTCCTGTTGGATTCATAGCTGGGGGAATGCTCTCTTGATCAACCTGTGAGCTCTGTGAGTGTTTAATCATGTCTGTTCTCCTCATGGTATTTTCACAGAGTCGGGTAGATTCTCCAGCATTTAACAAGCTCTCAAAAGATCATTTGTTGAGTGAGAACTGGGTTTATTCACTTGTACAATTGAGAAGTCCAGATGGGTTCTTCAGGAACAGTCAGATCCAGGTTCCGAACGGCACACCCCAGGAGGACTCTTTGGGCTCTGCTTTTGTGTATTATTGGCTCCATTCTCAGGAAGACTGACTTCCTGCAGTAGCAACAGTCAGTCATTTCCAAAGTCATTCTCCACCTAGCACCTCCTCAATTCAGATAAAAGACAGCTTCTCCTTTGCTGAGCCCCAGGCAAGACTGGCTTAGACCACAGGTCCATCACACAACCTATCAAGTTGGCTAAGGGAATGAGTTCATCTCATTGGCCAGATGTGGGTCAAGTCCCACCCCCGGAACTGAGGTGGGAAGAATTGGCGGCAATCACTCAATGCGTACTCCAAAGAGGTCCTAGAGGTCTGCTGAGCAGAAGCATAACTCCCACGAGTCCTGTGCGTGCCTGTGGTTTTGCCCTGTGTAAGCTGCAGTTCTCTATCTCTGTCCTCAGCAGTCACCAGCGGTCCTGCTTCTAGAGCCAGAAGGTCACATGGAAACCTGCGGCTACTTGAACCATCCGCCCGAGAGTCCAACCCCACCCAGCCCAGCAGCTGCTTGATCCAAGTCCTTCACACCTCTCATCCCAACTCCGAAGTGACACTGTGGAGAAGGCGTTGCACCCATTTTACAGCTAAATATGTTGAGGATGAGCTGAACTCATGATATCTTTTTTTTTTCTGCTTTAAAAAGAGTTTTGCTTTATTTCTTCTCCTTGGCCCCCCACCTACGATACGCATAGGTGCATTCTTCTTAGCACGTACGTGGAGGTCAGCGAGCAACTCTGTAGAGACAGTTCCCTCCTTCCACCTTTACATGGGTTCCAAGGACCAAGCTCAGGTCTCCAGGCTTGTGCAGCAAGTGCCTTTAAACCATTGAGCCCCCTAGATGGCACAAATTATGTCTTTTTTATTTTGGAGATAAGATCTTGCTATAAGGCCCAGGTTGACCTCAAATTAACAGTCCTCCTGCCTCAGTTGCTCAAATGTTGGAATTGACTATATGCTTCCACTTGAGGGGGTCTGTTCTTTCCTTCTACCATGAGGGTATCAGGTTAGACCTCAGATCATCAGTGTGGCAGCAGGTGCTGAGCTATCTCGCTAGCCTCAGGGATGCTTTCCCTAGGTTCATGCAAGAAAGCTGGTGGCAGAATCTGGGTAGAGTTCGGGCTTCCTGCTGCTTGGTTCAGAAACATACCACTGCTTCAGCAAAGACCACAAGGATCCACAAGCTAAATGCCTCTACCCAACTTGCCCTTCCAGCCAAGAAGGCCCCAAGGTCCATGGCTTGGGGCCACAGGGCTCCCCAGACAGAGTAAGAGGCACAGCAAGTCTCCTGTGTTCAAGGACTCTATGGCCGCTTTCAGAGAAAGGGTGTTTTTTCTGGGCATCAGGTTCCAGGAGTTTCTGCTACCATGTCCGGCTGTGGACACTGGCACAGCAGCCTGGTGGGTGTGTGCAGGGGTGCCTCTCCACATGAAGCTGCAGGACTCAACTTGACCCAAGTGAACAGTACCTCAATGTCGCGGTTGTTCATTAGGGCCCCACATTTGATTTCATGCTATTCCATTTCTTCCTCATTGCAGCCGCCCCACCCCCCCCCCCTGGAAGCAGATGGAGTTGGAAATTCAACAGCTTCATCACAGGTGATTTCTAGAAAGAGACCAGTGGGAGAGATCAGGCAGGGAGAGCTGTGGGTCCTGGTTGAGACCTGATGATGTCACAGCCAAGTTCCTGTGGAGCTCCACAGCCAAAATGACTCATGAGAGTCACTGGGCCCTTGCCTTGCCACGCCACCGGCTGAGGGGTGCTCCAGAAGGAACTGGCTTAGCAGGAAAGCTCCGTGAATTCAACAGCAGTCTTTGAAAGGGACACATGTGCTTCATGGAAGCCTCATGGCCCCGCTCATCCATGTAGGTGTCAGGGCCCGGGCCCAGCTCAGGACCCTGGCTCCAGACTGAGCCAGGCTGGTATGAGAGGGAGGGATTAGCCCTCAACATTTTGCTCACCCAACCCCAGCAGCACCTGACTCAGCTGCTGAGCTGCTGTTCCCCCTACCACTCACGACTCTAGAGGGGTGCTGTCCCTTTATCCTCCATGTAGAAAGTGGCTATCTAAGATGGTGGCCTGAAGGGTACCTGTGTCCATGCTGGGCCTGGACTAAAACTGAGAGAACAACCATGTCCGCCCCTACCGCCTTTCCACTCCGTCCTCCTCCTCTCTCAGACAGGTATATTACTTTGTCACCCAGGGTTGTCCTTCGATTCATGATCCCCCTGCCTCAGCCTCTGGTGTACTGAAATTACAGGCCTCACACCTCAGTCTTCGTGACTATCACAGAACTCTTGTGCAGAGGGAAACCTGTTTGATGAAGCAGCTCCAACTTGAACAAGCCGTAGCCTTCCGTTCGTTCCCTTCTATCATGGACACATGGCAGCACAGGGTGCCCCTCTGGTTCCCACACAGCTTGCACCACTTGCCTTTGTGCCTTGAGACAAGCTCAAGAGGTGGTTTGGTGGCTGTGATTTCAACAACCTCTTCCTAATGGTCAGTTCTGTTATTTCCCAGGAAAAGAGTCAGGTTTAGGTTCTTAAGACTAAAGAGCCAGGGGTGATGGTACCAGCCCCCAGGAGGCTAAGATGGGCAGAGTGAGTTGAAGATCAGCCAGAACTCAGCTGCAAGATCCTGCTATAAACAAACAAACAAACACCTGGAGGAGCTGGAGTGCTAACATGTCCTACACATGGAAAGTGAGAGAAGCTATGGCAGGCAAAATGACTCACCTGGTGCAGGTGCTCGCCACCGGCGGCAAGCCTGAAGACCCGAGTGCAGTCTCCCCCCGGACAACACAATGGAAGGAGACTGACTCCCTTAGGTTGACCTCTGACCGCCATGTGCTTTCACACACCCCAATTGATTGATTGATTGATTAGAGGTTCTTTGTTTGGTTTTTTTGGTTTTTCAAGACAGGGTTTCTCTGTGTAGTTTTGGTGTCTGTCCTGGATCTTGCTCTGTAGACAAGGCTGGCCTGGCACTCACAGAGTGAGTTTTAATCCCAAGTGCTGGGATTAAAGGTGAGCGCCACTGCCCTGAGTTTGTTTGTTTTTTTAAACTAAGGTATCTGACTGGTTTGGCTTACCGCCCCCCCCCCCGGGCTGGTTTAGCACCCTCCCTCCCTCTCCCCATTTCTAACAAAGAGGCCACTCTCTTGCCATTGCACCTCTCCATGCTCAGAGGTCAGTGCCAAGTCTGCTACCTCCGTCCCTCTCTTGTTCCGTGGAACGTACCACAGATCCCTGTACTCAACACAGGTAAAGAGCAGCCAGAGAAGTCCAGGGTCCCCTGGCACCTCCAGGTGGCTTGCCTGCTAGGACTCTGCTAGTACCCACATGGCTGCCCTCCACCAGAGAGCTGTAGCCACGGTTTACATGTCTTCATCTCCACACCACCCTACTCCAGCCCAGCACCCACACTGAGAGCAGCCCAGCACCACGAGTCTCAACCTTGTCTGTATATTCTTTATATGTGATTTTAAATTCATTCTTTGAGAATTTCATACATGCATACAAAGTATTTCAGTTATATTTATCCATTTCCTCTTCTCTAACTCTTCCCAGATCCTCCCATGCCCTTTCCCAGCTTCATACCCTTTCTTTTTTTCTTTTTAATAACTCCCTAAATCCAATTAGTGCTGTATATATCTACATCAGTGTGGAGCCACCCACTGGAACATGGTCAAACTACCAGGGACCACACCCCTAAAGAAAGCGGATTCTACCTTCTCTAGCAACGACTGCACACTTAAACAATTATAATGCCATAGACTCATTCTCAAGGTCTGCCTAGCATGGGGCTTAGACATTGGGATTGTTTTAAAGTCAGTGTTCCACTATGTAGTCCTAGCTAGCCTAGAACTCACAGAGCAGGTTGGTCTCAAATTTGTGGCAATCTTCTACTTCTGCCTCACAAGGGCTAGGGTGATGGGTGTGTGCCACCATGTCTGGCCGACTTTTCTTGTTGGACAAGCAGAGTTTTAGGGAAGAACATAACCTAACAGGGAGCCTCTGGCAGAGCCCTGCCAATGTGTCAGCCTCTGAGCTACACTCACTTTCTCCTCCGGCCACATGGCCAGTGCCTTGGCCATCTTCCCATCTTCCCCAGCCCCTCCTCAATGCTAGAAGCCTTGCACCTGCTGTGCCCTTTGTGTGGACCAAACTTTTCAGAATTGTCCCTGGTGGCTTCTTCTGCTGTCACCTCCCATGGCCCCTCTCAGAGTGACCTCCTGGACTCCCTGCTTGAGCGTCTACATAATCAGTCATTCCCAACTCTCTTACGCTGCCTTCCAAGCCGCCCTGTTGAAGAGACCCTTTCTGTTGATTTGCTCGTGGCCTCAACGCCTCTCTGACCTCCTGCCAAGCGGCTTGCAGTGAGAGACCTTTCTGTTCTGTGTCATGGTGTCCACAGCAGAGCTGGCCACGGGTAGGATCCAATCACAAGCCTCGGTCAGGTTTAACATCTGGGTGGGGATTGTGTCTGTGGGATGACTTCCAAGTGTCCAGGCCAACACCCATGGGACTAGTCACAGCAGGCCACAGCTGCAAAACTCCTGTCACCTTCTCCACCCTGCAGCATTGCATGCCAGTGTTCAAGGGACCATCAGCTGCACAGAGTGAATGACTGGGAGGAGGCAAGGTGCTGGACCCGCTCAATTAGCACCCCAAACCCGTCATCACTCATAATCTGCCTGAGATAAATCACAGGCGGGCAATTATGATGTCAGGCCAAGTACCAGAGAGAAGTTTTCAAAATAGCCATCGAAGAACTTCCTGGTTAATTCAGATCCATCCTCGCTCCCTCCAGGGGACAAAGTGCTTGGGCTGGAGAGCTGACCAGGCGGAGAGAAATGTGATTGCTCCATGCAGAATGGGGACTTAAGGATTGAATGTTTCTCTTTGTCAGGTTCCAGAATAGCACACCTGTCAGAAATGAAATCAGTGACCATCCATCTGAAGGAAATCATTTTTTATCCCCCTCTGCGGCACTAGAGATTGAACTCAGGGTCTTGCATTTGCAAGGCAAGCTCTATACAACAAAGTCACATTGCCAGTCCCTCACCAGTGGGTCCTAAACAAATGTCTATCTTAGGGTCTTCCTAAGTTTTCTTGACTGGCCTTGAACTTGCCTGATAGGCTAAACTGGCTTTGAACTTGAAATTCTCCTGTTTCAGCCTTCTCAGTAGTTGGAATTACAGGCCTATGCTACCATGTTCTGCTCCAAAGTAAATCTTATACATCCTAGATACCAAGTCCAAACTGCCCAGCCTGCTCACCAGGCTGTACCCCTCTTCTCTAGGGTGTCCTGCCATGGACCTGGGATAAATGACAGGTCCTTTGTTTTCCTATACCAGTATGTGACTTTCATCCAAATGCCCCCAAGACCTGACTCAAGGCACTTAGCCTTCTATACTCCAGGCCTGTCCCAGGGACTCCTTCAGGAAATCCCACTTCCTGTGCCTTTCTTCAAAAGGCCAATGCCAACCAGGCTTATCTCCCCATGACCTTCTGGACACTTAGGGTGTGGCCAGCTTCAGACTGTGTCGAATAGCTGTTCTCAACCACTGGAACCTGGCATGCTCCTGTCTCAGACTTTCAAGTGACTTGGATTATAGGCCGAGTACCACCAGGCTGCCTCATTGGCTAGGTAACAGAAACCACTTTGGACTAACTTGTCAGAGGAGGGGTCGGTGAGTTGGGAAACAGATGCACAAAAGGGTGGTCTCCTTGAATGTTAGAGGCAGGAACATTCAAGTCACCTTCCCACAGTGAAATGTCCCCCACAGACTTGTGTGCCTCAATATTTGATCCTCAGCTGGATGCACTGTTTTGGGAGATTGTGGAGTTTCTGGGACATGGGACCTGGCTGACAGAAGCAGGCCACTGGGAGCAAGCTTTGAAAGGTTATATTCACTTATCATTGTCACCTGCTTACTCTGTGACTTGTCCACTATGTAGAAATGATGTGAGGGACCTCCACGGTCCCCACTCAGCCTCCTCCTCCTTTGTGATGGACTAAACTCCCTGAAATCATGAGCCATCCTTCTCCACCCTAAGTTGTGTCTTTTGGACATCTGTCCTTAGGGAGGCAAAGCTGATACTGACTCTGAGCCAAGCTGACTCCATCCAGGGAAGCTTAGGTAATGGCAGGGCTGGATGCAACCACAATCTCCATCTTCAGGCTGACTCAGACGGTGATATACCAAACTCTACACATTGGTGAGTTCATTGCCTGCACCTGTCCAATGCAGAATCCTTAGGATATGGTGGGCCTGGCTCCCAAGTTTCTGAGACAATGGCCCCAAGGCTAGTTGCAACAGGGCCTGATTATTTAACCAGAACCACATACTCAGCCCAAGCCCAATTACCATGGCCACAGGAGAGCCATGTTGTGAGGGACACGGACCCTGGGTCACATGCTGCCCCCTCTAGGGTACAGCTCCATCTACAATATGGAAGTGGAGATGCTCACCAATGTCAGGACCCCAAGAAAGAGGGATGAGTGCTAGGCATTTCCAAACAAACCCAAAGCATGTTCTAATGAAGAAACACTAACACACACAGGGAGGTCTGAAGCCCTCAGGGATGGAATTCTTTCTCTTCCTCTCCCTGGCTCTGAGCATGTGCAGGGCTCCCAGCTCCATCAGCTATGGTCCCTGAGAGAATCCATCTGGCAGGGTCTCCATCCCAAGCATGGCAGCCAGGGCCTGAGTAAAGGACTTCCAAAACAGGTAGGCATGCTGTTGGAAGCTGCTAGAATGCAAATACTTGGTCAATGAGATGGTTCATTAGGCAAAGGTTTTTGCCATGAAGCATGATGACCTAAGGTTGTCCCTGAGTCCCACATACTGGAAAGAGAGAACTGACCCCCTTGAGTTATCCTCTTTTACACATGTTCTCTGTGCATACCCTACCCCCAAAATATAATTAAGAGTTTTTCAGATGTGAATATTGTTCCTGCTATTAAACAGACTTATTATGTAGCCCAGGCTGGCCTCAACTTCCTGATCTTCAGCCTCCTGAGTGCTAGAATGATGAGTGTGTTCCACCACGCCGTGCTAGAAGTGACCTTCCTTCCCCTTAGAACCTCCATTTGAGACCTCTGACTTGTACCCTCCTGCCCAGTCACCCAAGTGCCACCAACATAGTGTCCTCTCTTTTTCAGCCTTGACATCTGCCTCGGCTGGAGCTCGGGGCCCTGATGGCATTCCTTCACATCTCTAGGCTGTCTGGTCCTCCCCTGGGCTTCCCATCTTGTCCACCTAGATACCTGCATGCCCCTCACGTAGCCTCCCTGTGGTACAAGCCAAGCATAGGTGACTACTTCTGCCTCAGCAGCACTCCCCGCCCCCCCCCCCTCTTCTCACTCCATATGCGCTTGCTGATCTGGCTAAGCTGCCCTTGAACATTCTCAGATGCTCTTCTCCGTGCTCAGAGGCTGCACTGGGAGTGGCAGATGGTAGCTGCTTGATGAATGAAAGACAAATGGAATCCACTGGAAAACGGGACTGTGATGCCTCTCAGCTCTTGTTAGACTCTTGCATCAGGACACAGGACCTTCTTTTATGGTCAGCACTGCATCACCCACAGGATGGAGGTCCTTAGGAGAGAGCACAGGAGCTGAGTATGGTGGTGCACACCTGTAATACCAGCACCCGGGAGGCAGAAACAGGGGTTCAAGGTCAGCCTCAGCTACACATCGCCTCATAGTTAGTAAACAAACAAGACCAAAACAAAACAACAAAAAAAGTGCAGGTACATGGAGAATGTGAGAACAAAGCTAAGAGAGTTCCCTTGGCAGCCCCTGGCATGAGGAACCACGTAACACAAACTGGCAGCTCATCCCACCCCAGCGTGAGCTTGAATAAGATCCTAGCCCTGGAGGATTGTCTCAAGATGGAAGACAGTCCTGGGATGTCTTCTGGAATCGTGCATGTGCTTCAGACAGAAGTGTTTGGAATATCCAGGATGGCTACAGTGGGAGACTTGGACAGTGAGTCCAGAGACCTCGGGCTCATCTCTTGAGGCCTCCTGATTGTCCTGATGTCCTAAAGCAAGGGGCTGGTACAGTAAGACAGGATAAATTAAACAAAACACACAATGCAAATATTCAAAAGGAAAGGACAAGATTATCATTCTTGGCAGATACTATGCTTGTATTTATCTTGAAAATCCAAGAGGATTAATTTCAAAACAATCAGGTAGAGAAAGCTGTAGGCTGGGTGTAGTGGTTCGTGCCTTGACAGCAGCACTCAGGAAGACTAAGGTGTGAGGATTTCAAGCCAGTTTGGGCTATGTAATAAAGCACTCTCAAAATAAATAAATACATGTAGATAGCATTAAAAAACAACCTAGAAATACCCATAGCTTCCCAAGTGCCGTGGAAGCTTCTAGATATAATGGAAAACAAAACAAAACCTGCCATTCAAATGTCAATAAAGTTTGTTCTGGTTCGGCTGGACTATAACACAGCCTAGAATCACAGAGGAAGAGAGTCGGAGTGAGGAATCATCTAGATCAGACTGGTCTCTGAGTATGTCTGGCGAGGGTTCTTGATTGGCAGTCGTGGACCTTGGACTGTAGAAGAGCTGAGGAGTGAGCAAGCAGGCGGCCTGGTTTCTCTTGTCAGTGAGCGTGGTGTGACCAGCCTGCCTCACACTCCTGCCTCTGTGAATTCCTTGCTGTAGGACTGCAACCCGAAACTGGAAGGTACATAAACACATTCACCCTCTGCATTGCTGTGCGTCGGGGTGTTTTATCACTGCAATGGAGAGGAAACTAGAATAAAGTTGTAAACCATCCAGATGTGACAAAAACCATGTGAGACACAAACAAAGAAAACAAACAAAAGCCATTTCAAAGGACCAAAGACAAGCCTCATTAAAGAGATGGCCCTCCCCAGATGGTAACTACGCCCTACTGAAGAGATTCCAGTTTTTTTTTTTTCTAAATTTATCCATTGTGTATGTTTTAAATTGTCATTGCTAGCTTTTAAGGTCCCAAAAATATTTTCATGGGAGATTGATGGGAAACGCTAAAGTCCATCAGACAAGGCAGACTCCACTGCGCTGAGGGGTGTGGACACACCCATGTGTTACATATTGATGTTTGTGCCTCAGCCAGGGAGGAGAGCTCTGCTCTAGAAGGATCCTGCCCCACCCTGGAGGAACACAGAAGGCAGGTGTGCATCCCTTCTACTCCTAGGTTTCTTCATCTGTCATCAGAGGCCTGGCTAGTGGCCACTACTATCTTAGAAAAGGGAACCTAGGGGCCCAGTGTTTCAGGAGGGCGGTGCAGACCAGACCAGGCACTGATGGCCCAAAAGGAAATAAAAAGAAGTTCTGTTCCATAAGGGTCTTTTCTATGTCCTGAGCGTGTCCGGCCACTGATCCTACCACAAAGGCCAAGACAGACAACAAGTCCAGACAACAAATGACCCAGAGAGTGTGCCCTCCTCGCTCCTCCCCTCCCACCCGCTGCCTCCACGCTGGATCTGGATCCATTTTGTCCCAGAATTCATGGCAGGGCCAGCAGGGAGCTGCAGAGGAGCTGAGGTTACTCACAGATTCATGGGAGCTATAAACCCGCGCCCTATTTCCGCTCTAATTGAGGCTATTTGTATTGTGACTAAAATAATCAGAGACAATTTTATGGGTATATTTTTAAAAATAATTATATCCCATATATTTAAGTTATATAACGGCAGTGGCAGTTTAGTTGGGCTCCCCAGGGTCTCTCCCTTAAAGGGCCTATGCTGGGGACACTCATCTGGTCTCCAGTATCCTGCACCTTCCCAAACATCTCAAACAGTAGTGATGTTGATTGACATAGGGCCCTAAGATCTGAGGCAATCAGGGTTCTTCCTAGGAACATGTAGTAAAAAAAAAAGGCAGGGGCAGCCATGCTTGCCCAGTGACCCTAGAATGCTATAGAACAGTGAGCAAGAGGAGGCGTTGGGGAACACTCTTGGACCTCTGTCTGGCCTTTATGGTGGGTCTCCCTACTTTGCCACTCAACACAGAACCCCACTCACCTTCCCTTGTTCTCGGTCTTTCTGCTTCTGCAGTTGCTGAAGGGTCTCGAGGCTGGAGTTAGCCAATCAGGGCATTGCATTCTCCACGCAAGCTGACTGGGTCAAGGCTAAGCCACATGAAACATGGTGTTCTCTCCATCCCGTTTACTCCTGAGCAGGTGACCATATGCAACGGCTGGCTGCCATCTTGTCCTCACGTGAGCTGACAGGAGAAGAGCTAGGCCGAGAGAGGCCGCAGGAAAGCTCCTGCTGTGGGACCTGGAGGCTTGGCCGTGTGAGCCGGCGCAAACCCCCATTTTGGGTCAGCCTGCTGGAACTTTTGTCACCACATCAGTGATACAACTTGAGCCATTACTCTAGCAGAGCAGGGAGAGAGGACGGGCTCCTATGGGGGTTTGTAATGGCCACACATGGAGGTTACCTGTGCACCGAGCACAGCACTCAGTCAGAGGAACTGTGCGACACAGAGTGGCCCTGCCTTCCGGTAGAGGCTGGAGGCTTGTCAGGAAACTACAGTGTGGGACTAAGAATCACTGGGAGGTGTCAGTCCAGGAAGAGTCCCTGCCCCCAGGCTCACAATGGGCAGGAGCACTTTTCCTCTGGCTAGGAAGCACCCTTGTCTTCTTCACAGGCCTAATCCTATTGATTGCACTCAGCCAGGGCCCCTTACCGCGCCCAACTCGATTCTGCATTGATCCTCTGTACAAAGCACAGGCTAAAAAGGAAAGGCCGGTGCGGTGGGAAGAGCGGTGGACCATACCCCATGTGATGGGACCTGACTTTGGAGGGACTGGACTATTTGGGGCCTCTTGTCTCGGGTGGGAGGTGCAGCCTTCCCTCTGTGCCCTGAGCTCCTGCACAGGAGCTGAGTGGCATCCAGTCTGTGTGCCCATCAGTCTCCCAGGGTAGCCAGGCACAGCAGGCCACAAGGAAATCCAAGCACCCACCGCTCTGAGCAGATGCTCCCTACCTCGGCAACCTGACTATGGAAGCCACTCAGTCAAAGCCGGTAATGGGCTGCCTTGCTGGTTCCAAACCCTTTCCTCAGCAGTGAGGATGTCAGGGACAGCCACCCTGTCCACAGGGAATGACACCTCTGTTCCCATTAGTTTATCTGACACATCCGCTATCTGGGCTGGCGCTGGAACTTCAGCCCACTCAGCGTCCCAAGCCCTCCTGACTGCATGGCCTAGTGGAGACAGAGAAGATTGTGTACAAGCATGCTCCTACATAGGCATGCATGGACACATGTATACTTTTGCATGTATACGTGAATACTTATATATGCATACCATCACAGGTGCACATATACATACCAACCTATGGTCACACATGCACAAACACTCTCAATACATTTCTGCACATACATGCATGCTGCTATGTATGCACACATGCAAGTGGACACACTCATGCATATATATGTGGGCACATGAACATTCACACACCAATACATATGTACACATGCACATCCTCACCAGCACACACATACATTCTCGTTTGTGCACACCAGCATACTCATAGATGTCCCCAAATGCTTGTTCTTCCTAATGGTAGCAGAGTGGAGATGTCTAGACAACCCCTTTTTCGTGGCATTCCACAGGATCCATATGCCCTGGGCACTGTTTGCTGTCAACCTGGGAAACTGTCTGCTGCTTGTGACTGTCCTCATCCAGGTCCCCAGCTGTGTGGGCAGGTCACATCCTACGTCCGTTGACGCTCACCCTTCCTGTAGGAGCACAGGCTCCCTGCCCCATGCCTGACCAGAAGGCCTCTCTCTGGTTTCCCGTCATCAGACCACAGATGGCCCAGCCACCCTCACTGGCCAAGGCATGATGATGCAGAGGATGGCAGACCTGGCAGGACACGGAAGAAAACAGATCCAGGAACAGCCTCGGTGCGTGTGGTTACGGTGTGTGATGGGTACACTGTGCTCCTGGGTCTGGGTTACATACTTTCCCTGTGGGGCTGGGGGTGTCCTAGAGGGTGCAGCCTGCTGTGGGCACCCCTACTATCTGTTAGCAATGACCTAAACCTCTTCTCTGGCAAAGAGGTTTCCGGGCATCGCCCCTCCTCACTCCGGATGCCCTCCTCTCAGCCTCCCACACAGTCAAACACTTATTATTTGAGTGCAGAATGACCCACAGGCTCACGTGTTTGTCCTCAGCCCATGAAGCTGTCTCAGGAGGTTATAGGACCTCTGCCAGAGGAGGGCCACGGGGTGGGAGCGACCTCCATGGCTATAGCCAAACCCTGCATGTCTTCCCCCAAGCTTGCCTCCTGATCTGCCCAGATGCGAGGAGTCCCAGCCCTGGGTTTGTGCCACCATGAACCCCATCAGAATTTCTCCACATGATGATCCTGAATTGAAACAAGTCTTTCCCCTGTCAAGTTTCTTTAGTTGGGGACAATTTTGCCGCAGCGATGGGCGAAGTAACTAACACACCCACCATCTACACACTCAGGCAGCAGCGTCCCCTGTGGTACCACACAAGGTCCCTCTCTCTCGTCACTGTGGATTCTGGGCATGTATCTACCAGACCTCGGTGCTACACTAAGCACACACCAGTGTACTCCTTGGAGACCTCTCCTTGCCACTCCAGTGTCACTGGGCTAACACAGCGCCACTAAGGGCCCCTGGGGTCTGGCAACCTTAGCTGGGCTGGCCAGGTCTACCATGCTCTTCCTGACAGGGTTCAAAAAAAGACAAGATACTTGGAGGCCCCAGACAAGACAAGCCGCCTCCTTGAGGAGCACCCCCTGGCCCTCCATGAGGCAGGAGGCTGGGTCAGGACAGAAGGTCCTCTAAGGGTGTACTGCTACATGGTGGCTCTAAGGGTAGACATAGAGCCAGGCCTGCAGGAATGTAGAGCCTGAGGTAGGGCTTTGGGACACATTGTCCTTGCCCCCTGCTGATGCTTCTGGGCTGGTCCAGATAGCCTGGAAATGTACAGAAGAAAGAAGAAGGGAGGCACATTCTGGGAAGTTTACAGATAAGTTTCCTGCAGCCCGGGGCTTGGGAGATGTGAGGGGAACCCCGCCGGTGGAGGCTGATGGATAGGCAGCAGTCAGGCATGGGCCTCACAGTCAAGAATGGGTCAAGCCTGGCTCCCAGGACTGGCACCCCTAAAGACTCCCCTCCCGTACTCCTTGTGTGGAGGAGGCATGGAAGCCCAGAGGTCTGCTTAGGTTTTCACCATGGGAGCCTAGAACCCAGACCTCTGGGCATGCTGGCCTCTTGCTGACCACAGCTCCAAACCGCTCCCTTCTTCAGACCTCAGTTTTCCTCATCAGCGGAATGAGACCTTGGGTCATGCGATGCTTAATGTCTATCACCCACTCAGCAGGATCCAGAATCATCTCGGACACACGCCTACAGACTTCCCTGAGAGGGATTATCTCAGGTTAATGGAGGTGAAATGGCTCCCCTTAACTGGGGGAGATACATTCCCTGGGTTGCTGTCTTTGAAAGGAGAGAGTGAGCGAGCCCCGGCTGGCATCATGGTTTCCTTATGGTAAGATGCACTGGGACCAGCTGCCTCAAATTGTGCTGCCGTGACTCCTCGCCCGTGATGGATGGCACCAGAACTACGAACCAAAATAAACTCTTCCGCCCTCGCGTTACTTCTTGTCAGGCATTTCGTCACAGCAATGCGAAAGCTAACCAGATATGGGTCACAAGACCTACAGTGCATGCATTCACGCACGCACGCACGCACGCACACAGGCTGTGGCTGGGATGTGAATATTTAAGACCTCTTCCTCCAAGCCCCAGAGTGAGCAGCTCCCCGCTTTTCTCTGCTCCTGGTGCTCAGTACACGAACCTTTTAAAACAGTGGTTCTCAGCCTTTCCAATGCTGAGACCATTCGATACAGCTCCCCATGTTGTGGTGACCCCAACCATAAAAATCTTGGTGTAGCCACTTCATAACGTCATGTTGCTGCTGGTATCAATCGTGCAAATACCTGATATGCGACCCCTGTGAAAGGGTCATTCGACACCCAGACTGGGAACCTCCGTTTTAAACTATTAGTTCTGGGGTGGCTCAGCAAAACGACTCAGCAGGTAAAGGTACTTGCTGCCAAGCCTACAGACCTGAGTTCAGTCTCTGGGTACCGCACAACAAAAGGAGAGAATTGACACCTGTAAATTGTCCTCTGGGCTCCACATGCACAACCCAAGTCCACACAAATCCACATGCAAATGAAAAAAAAACTGAGCTCCATGAAGTTCTGGCATATAGTTCCATGGTAGAGTGCTTTCCTAGCAGATGCAAGGCTCTGAGTTCAGTCCCCAACATTGATTTTTTAAAAAATAAATTAGTCCTCTGAATTATAGAGGGAATGCCTACTTGCTTGTTAACATATTTCAACCAATAAAAAAACCCAAACAAACAACAAAGTAGAAGTCAGAAGTGTCCCCCATCCTGCCCAGTCTACCTCTACAGGTCCCACAGGGCCTGCGGGATATGTGTTCCGACTTGAACAAACCTCCTGTCCCATCCCATCTCCCCCTGCACACCATCAGTCAATCTTCCTACAGGATTAAGGAGTGGGCACAGATGAGTCAGGGACGGCCCTGAGCCCAGGCCTGGGAATCCCTCACCTTGTCAGCCCCTGCCCACACCAACCTCTTCGAAGCACGGTTCCCTGAGCCGTGCCAGCCCCCTACCGCCGAGCCCATCGATACAGGCTCATTATTCCATCCCGCCTGCCTCGAATGCCGCGGAGTGACAGCTGTTCCGTGTTTAATTACTGATGGGCTGAGGCGATGCCAACCCATGAATAAAATTACAGTTTTTCTGCAATGCAAATTCGGCAGCTCCTTGGTGGAGGGTCTGTGAGGTGCGTCTCTTGATTGGCTGGCTGTGTTTAATGAGAAAAGTTGTATTACATTTTAAAGAATGTTAGTAATGATGCAATTCACACACCTAAAGATTTATATAGCACCACGAACAAATAGCAGGGACAGATCAGGTTATTTATAACTTAACTCCCTCCTGCTCTCTGATTGCATTGTTTTAGGGAGCCAAGAATTCCTAGCTGATAATTGCTTTAATGATAAATGTGGAAATTTAGGCCCAAAATATCTGAACTGTCCTTAAAAGGCAAAAGTCTCAGATTTGGATTGGAATGAGCAGACATGGTTGGGGTAGAAAGGAAGGTTTGTTCTTTAAAGGCTCCAGAGATGAGAGTGCATGGCAGACGGTGCATGCTGGCAGAGTTTGCCATCCGTGGGTGACAACCCACCACCAGTTCAGCTTCTGGGGACCGATTCAGGGATGTGACTCTGCCCATGGGAATGCTCCCATGCCCCTGCAGCTAGAAATCCCATCCAAGCCACGGCTGGATGATTAGACAGTTTTGATTTGGCTATCTGCGTTCCACAAACTTGAAAATAGAACACCTGATTTGATTTCCCCTTTGCTTAGCAATAGAGCTTCTTGCTGAAGCACCTTATGATGAACAGGGCTGGGAGGTGCCACTCCACTGCCGAGGTCTCTAAGCAGATCCTGTTCCTGGGGCATGGCTGGATTCAGAGAGAAGGAGAGTGGGGGTCGGGGGTGGGGTGGGGAGGGAGACTGTCCAGTTGGCCCAGGTCCTCGTCTCCAAACAGGACAGAACCAGCTTCAACTCAGCACCGTTGGTGGATGTATTTGCACCTTGATTCTGCCAGCATATATATTCGTGGAGGGCTTGCTCTGGGCCAGGTTCCCTGCACACTCAGATGAAGAGGAAAATAGTCAAGGGAGACACAACCGAGTGAGTCTCACTAATCTTCAGTGTGGCATGGACAGACTTATGGTTTGAATTTGAAAGGTCCCCTGCTGGCTCGTGTTTTGAACACTCGACCCCCAGCTTGTGGCAATCTTGAACTAGACAGGAAAGGGGAAAGCCAGACGTTGGAAAGTTGTGAGAGGACAGCAACTCTGGGGGCATGGAATACAAGCTATGGACTCTCCTCAAGTCAGGGAGCTGTCAGTTTGAAGCTAGGGTGGGATGGGGTCAGGCTGAGGTCACCTGTCTCCTCCTTTCAGCAGCCCAGAGAACTGATGAATGGTGGGGGTAAGGAGAAGCCTGCAAGGTCAAGCCTCCTGTCTGCTCCCTTTTTCTTGGAGGTCTCTAGTCTGTTCAGCAAAGACTCTGACCTGGCTAGTTTTGGAATGTTAACTTGTCACAGCTGAAAATCACCTGGGGAAGCGATCCTGAATGAGGAATTGTCTAGGTTGGCCTGTGAGCACGTCTGTGGGGACTGTTTTGATTGTTAATTGGTGTAGGAAGATCCATCCCACTGTGGGTGGCGCCATTCCCTGAGTGGGGGTGGGAGGTGTCCTGAGCTGTATAGAAAAGGAGAAGCTAGAAGCAAGCAAGCAGGCCACATGGGTGCATTCGTTTCTCTCGTTTGACTGTGGATCTGCGGTGCCCAGCTGTCTCAAGCTCCCGCCACAGTTTCTTCTCTGCAACTCTGGACTGTAATCTGGAATTGTAAGCCAAATAAATCACTTTCTTCCCTAAGTAGCTTTTGGTCAGGGCATTTAATCACAGCCACAGAAAGGAAATTATAACCACGCTTCTCCTGCAACAGTGGCTCAGAAGTAGATGGGATAGAAGAATTTCCAGCAAGCAGTAAGATGCTGGCAACATCTTTACCCCACTGTGGTATGGGCGTACATGTGTGATGATTTTGCTGTAGGGGTATTACTCTGTATGTAGGTAAGTAAGTGCCTGTGCACTTACTTACTTTGTGGGCAAATGCTTATATACATGCATTTGTACTATGTGAGCATGAGTATCTGTATTAGCATTTGTGGAAATCAGGACAGTATGTTTGTATGTGTGAGCATGTATATATATATATATCTCTGTGTGTGGATCTTTCACATGTAAACGTGCATGCTGGGATGGACATGTATCACATGAATCTAAGGATGTGTGGCTTTGCAGGTTGGTGTGCAAGCACAGGCACCTACATTTATCTGAGAGTCTACGCCAGACCAGACACTGTTTTTTGGTTTTTCATTTTTTAATAAAGTCTGGCACTCGGGAATTGACGCAGTCCGACACCACCGCTGGAGATTCTGAAATGAATCCCATACAGCTCCTCACACAGCTCATGCCCTCGGGCGGCTCAGGTTTCCAGGTCTCCTTGGTGAAAGGAAGAAAATGGAAATTAAACAGCAGCGTCTGTCTCCTGAAACAGCATAGGCCAGGCCGGGGGCACTGGGACAAGCAGGCATCTAGTGATAGCTAGCCTGCTCTGGCCATCTGGGCCCACTAGAGCTGGGGGTGGGAGTGGGGATGCCACCCTGGCCAAGGGGTGACTTCAGGATGCGAAAGGTATTTGAATGCATATGGCATTTAAGGGGCCATGCACATGGGTGTGTGTGCAGGGTGCATGTGTATAATATGTGTGAGCATGCACGTATGCATATCTGGGTAAACATGCGTCCATGTTTTTATTTGTGAGCAGATATTGTTCATGTGTGAAATGTATCCTATGTTTCCCTCTCCAGAAACAACCATCTTATTTACCAAAGTCACCCAGAAGTGTTTTGAAGTTGGTGGGCACAGGGCAAGGGTCTGCAGACATCTTGTTCTTCATATCCCTCACACTGGCCTGGGCTTCCAGGTCTGGCACCATCAGGGCACAGACTATGCTAATAGCTCCAGAGAGTGCCCAGTTGTCACAGGCACACCCCAGGGCTCACTGCACTGCGCCGCAGTGGAACAGGCATTTACGGTCAGCATGGTGCCTGTTCCCTTCTTAATGGCTTGCTTGGGGTCTGGCTGATGGCAGGCCTGAAGTACAGGCCTGCAGTTAGAGGGGTCATGGTTGGGTTTCCAGAAGATGCTCGGGCTTCTGAAAGCACTGGAGCTCTGCTTCTGCTTCCCTCCTCCAGGCTGACGGGGTGAGGGTGGCGGAGGCTGGGACCTGGGTGGCAGCAAAGGGAATTAAGTGAGTGGAAACCGTCAACTGTGATCATGCTACTGGGCTAGAATAGGCCCTAGTGGAGGAGCTTATCTGTGTTAAGCAGGAGTGTCTAGGATGACAGTTAAGTAGAGACATGTGGTTTGACAGCTAGGCAAGCCACTGGGCCAGAGGGAACAGGGCAGTAGTAAGTGGATTCCGAATGATGCCTTACCTTACAGATACCCACCCCATTTTACAGGCCCACAAACTGCAGTCAGAGAAGTTGAGAAACTCCCTAGGGCCACTCACCAGGTGTGGCCAGAGCATAGCCCACACTGAGGTCACCTGGGATCATAGTGTTGACTCCTCCATGCAGCCCTCTTCTCCTGCCCCTCCAAAAAACAATAGCAGAAGTGAAGTAGAGGATAGTACATCCCAAGTGAAACAGTGTGACCTGTGAGTACCAGGCACAGGTGCAATGCACATACACACACGCAGGCAAACACTCATATATCCATAAAGAATGGATATGTGGGTATCAGGCACACACATGATGCGTATCCACACGTACAGGCAAATGCACATACACCCATAGAGAGGGAACTGGCAGTGATCATCTGGCGTAGTGAGGTAACATGCTCAACACAGGCACTGGACCACCATGATGTTATAGAACACACAAGGCCTCTTTTCTTCTCATCTACAGGATACAAAGCCACATTGACAAAGTAATGCCCATTTGCCAATTGTCCTTTGAGGAGGAAAACTCCCTTCCTTCAAATTTTTGGAAAGACCACCTATACATGGGTTGTAAGGCTGTGATTCAGGGACTCCGGGGTTTGAGCAAGAGAAGAGCCTGATTCTGTCCCAAAGGAGAGTCCTGTCTCCTTGGACACTGTAGAGGTTAAAGGTGAACATCAAATCTGGCTATCACTGTGAAGGCTCTGGGATGAGGTGGGAACCAGTCCTTCTATGGGCATCCCTTCGGTGTGTGTGTGCGCATCATAGACAGGCATCCTTTAAAGTCGGGGCCTCATTCTGAGAAGCATACCATTTGGTGACTTTGTGATACAAAGTCTAGGTCTGCCACTTGACATTCCTCATTGTCACGGAGATGTGTTGAGCTACCGCTGGCCTAGCCTGGCAGAGCAATGTTTCGTAGGAGAATATATTCTAAAATAATGATTAAAATACAAAAGAAGGGGCTGGAGAGATGGCTCAATAGTTCAGAACAAGGCTGTTCTTGCAGAGGCCCTGGGTTTCAGCCCTAGCACCCACAGGGAGGCTCACAACTGTCCATAACACCAGTTCCAGGGGATCTGACACCCTCTTCCAAGGGCACCAGCCACGCATGGTGTGCATACATACACAAAGGCAAACACCCATAGACACAGAATATAAATAAATACACCTTAACTGTGCAGCTTGACAACTACTGGATAGAACCTGCCCCTACTCAGAACGCCAGGAGGCTGTGAAGGTAGTCATTTCAAGATCCACTTACTAAGTAAGCCTGAGATCCTGCTGGCCACCGGAAAACACACCTTGTCTAAGTCCTCCTTTGGCATACTACTCTTCCAGGGTAACAGGTGTGTGAACAAGACAATTTTTTCCTGATGCTGGCTTTCCAAGATGAACAGTTCTGAAAGTCTACCTCTCTTGGGTTTGATTGACCTTTCATGCTGAATCTGGGGGCAGGTTAACATCTGGATTAAGCTGTTTAAAAATGGGCTTGGGGTGGCTGTTTATTCATTTTGTCCTGACTCTGAGTTGCTTTCTGTTGCATCCAGGGTCTCATTCCTAGTGAGGTGTGTGTGTTCATCCTTTACTGTGATTTCCCATTTCTTAAAATGCCTTTGAGGGTTCCTGTTCATGTTTCATTGTCTTGCTTCACCCCTATCTCTCTCATTTGTTTTCCATTTCCCTGGTCATATTCCTATTTCTGAGTGCTTTAAATGCTAATTTTTTTAATGCAGTTGGTTTATGTTAAGCTTTTAACACTTGGAGTTGGGTGTTCTTCTATAGAAATACTTGCAATTTTCATTTTTCCCTAATGGAGTTAAACTTCACTCTTATTTACTATAAATTGTTAAAATTATTTGTGCTCACAAGGAAAACAAACCTTTAAAATAAGCCAGATGTGGAGGTGTACACCTGTATTCCCAAACACTGGCTGTGACCTGGAGGCCAGCCTGGACCACACATTGAGCATCTCCAAAGCAGCAGCAGAAGCACAGTGGAGGATTGCCAACAGCCAAGGGCAACAGCGGGGCCTGTGGGCTCAGCTGCTACAGAAGCTGCGGCAGGAGGATAGCTTGAATGCAGGAGTTCATGGCCAGCCTGGGCAATACCCCTACTCCAGGGGAAAAGGGGCAGAGCATGATAGACATGTACGGAAATATCATAATGGAACCCAATATTTTCACACTTATTTAAAATAACAAGGAAAAGAATAGGGCTGGAGAGATGGCTCAGCAGTTAAGAGCACTGACTGCTTTTCCAAAGGACCCAAGTTTGAGTCCCAGTACCCACGTGGTAACTTATAACAGTCTGTAGCTCCAATCCCAGGACATCCAGGCCCTCTGGCCTCCAGAAGCACTGCATGAAATGATACACAGAAGTATATGCAGACAAAATACACGTGCACATAAGTGGTGTGGGTTGTCTTTCTATACGCTGTGAATATGTGTTGTTTCCATTGGTTAAAAAAATAAAGCTGCTTTGGCCTATGGTAAGGCAGGATAGATACAGGCGGGAAATCCAAGCAGAGATAAGGGCGGGGTCATGGGAGATGCCAGCCAGCTGCCAGAGGGACAAGATGTATTAGAACACTGGTAAAGCCACAAGACACGTGGCAAAACATAGATCAATAGAAATGGGTTAATTTAAGTTGCAAGAGCTAGTTAGTAATAAGCCTGAGCAATAGGACAAACAGCTTGTAATTAATATTAAGCCTCTGAGTGATTATTTTAAAAGCAGCTATGGGACCAGGGTGGGACAGAAAAGCCTCCATTTATGCATAAGGATATATTTTAATAAACAAAAATAATTAAGTCACAAACATTACCATATTGTCACATTTTGAAATAGCAGACAGGGCTCTTTAAAAATGGTTTACACCAGCTAGGTGTGCACCTTTAATCCCAGCACTTGAGAGGTAGAAGCAGGCAGATCTCTATGAGTTCAGCCTGGTCTATACAGTGAGTTCCAGGACAGCCAGGGCGGTTATACAAAGAAACCCTGTCTTGAAAAACAAAATAACAACACAAAATTGTTTCCCCGAAATGAGCACATGACAGGAGTCCAGCGCATCTTGCTGTGATGTGACAGTCACACCATCAGTAGGTGACAGAGAAATTCCAGCTCTGTTTTCACATATGCGATCAGTTGTGGGTGGAAATACCACTGTACAACACATTCACAAACACAGATGTTCCCTTTATCATTCTTAAGAGCGTCTGGGACAAGATTCAGTCAATGGGATAAAGCAGAATAGCTCAGCAGCCTTCCTTCCCTTCAGCAGTGGACTGCTTACCCACCAATGGTCTTTAGTCAAAGTCTTAGGGCTCAGAATGTGAGGCAAGAGGATAATCCCAACCTTAGGGCCCTTTTGTATTTTGGAGATTTGCTGTGTGTGTCACTGTGAACGCAAAATGCGATTTGACCATGGCATAGCAATTTAACCTGAGAGAGTGAGTTGTAACCAGAGTAAAAGCGACCGTTTTTATAGAGTAAATAACATGCCTAAGAACTGCTTACCCACCCACCCCACCCACGCCCATGCAGGGCACAGGGCTAAGGGCTTTGCAGGCACAGGCTCGCTTAATGACTTTCAGCCAGAGAACCTGAAGTGCCATCCTATTATTTTCCCCATCTTCCGATCAAGCCAAGCCTTCCGTCTCCTCAAACATGTCATCAGCCTTTTATCATACACACACACAATATTTTTGTCCCTTCTTAAAGTCTCAGTGGGAAAAGTGACTCACTAAGTTTCTTAGCCGTGCCTGACACAGTGTGTCAATTACCGGCTGTGAGGTGTGTAAATGAAGACGGTGGTGTCAGGAAAAGGCCTCGGCTCTCTTCTCTGAAATCAGAATAATTGGGGGGAAAACAGAGTCAGAAGCTTAACTGAGGCTCCAGCACCAACGCCAGTTTGCAGCCACATTACTTTTGTACAAATGTGACCAAAATATCCGACACAAACAACTTAAGAGAGGAGCCGCTGGAGCGGGGCTGGGGTGGGGAAAGGGAGCTGTGTTTTGGCGCATGTGGTCGCTAACCATCATGCATTGGGATAGACTAGTGTGGTGGTGAGAGTGTGACCGAGAAACTCCTGTTTTGTTTTCATTTTAATACAGAGTCTCCCTAAGTAGTCCTGGCTCTCCTGGAACTCACTATGTAGATGAGGCTAGACTCCTTCTTACAGAGATCCCCCTCCTCTGGTGCCTGAGTACTGGGAACAAAAGCCGATCCTTGTAAGAGGAACTTCTGTACCTCATGACAAACAGGATTAACATCATGAGAGCCAGATAGAGACAGAGATAAAGGACAAGATACAACTAAGTCCCACTTCCTTCAACTGGCCCAACATTTCCAGAACTACCTGAGATGGTAGTCTGACCTGGGGACCAAGCTCCAAATACATGAGCCTTTGAGGGGGCCACCTCATATTCAAACTTTCACATTAGATTTCAAGGAGTTTCACTAGGTGCAGGGCAGCAGGCCCCAGAGGGAAGCTGATTAGTTGAAGCTGCCCTGCATCTCTCTCTATTGAGAGGCAGTGTGGTGTCGGGGACTCGCAGAGGAAATGCTGGAACATCACTCACATCCCCTCTTGTCACAACAAGGCTGTGAGTATGGTCATAGCCCTGCCTAGAATCCCCAGTGAGGGGCTGGGGTGTGGCTCAGTGGTAGAGCCCCTGCCTAGAATCCCCCAGTGAGGGGCTGGGGTGTGGCTCAGTGGTAGAGCCCCTGCCTAGAATCCCCCAGTGAGGGGCTGGGGTGTGACTCAGTGGTAGAGCCCCTGCCTAGAATCCTCCAGTGAGGGGCTGGGATACAATTAAGCAGCTGAGTGCTTGCCTAGGTTGCACAAGGCCCTAGGTTCCATCCCCAGAGCAGAGGCAGGGGGAGGGAAGGAAGGAGAACAGCCCTGTGCATAATAAGAACCTCTTGCCATAGGCACCTGCTGGCCTGAGAAGACTCGGTGTCCTCAGACTGACTCTGTGGCCAGGTTCTTCTTGGACTGTCCTTTTATGTGGGGCTTGGCCTGCCCTCAGGGTCCTTTCCTGAAAAAGAGGGGTGCACCTCCCTCACAGATGGCATAGGCAAGAATCCACTTTGGTAGTCAGAAGCCTGAATGTGAGAGTGAACTTAGCCACTCAGCACCTGGAGAGAAGGCAGATGGAGCAGAAAACTGTGTTGTAATAATATTAAGAAAGGAGAAAGAACAGAACTCCAGAAATATTTACTCCATGAAACAGCTTGTCATTGTTGTTCTGAGACAGCCTCTCACTAGGCAGGCAAGGCCGGCCTGGAACTCATCATCCTCCTGCCTCGGTCTGCTTTGTGCTGACATTACAGGTGTGTTTTGCCCCACCTGGCAAGATGCAAGGTTTTCTTTGTTGTGGAGTGGATCGTAATTGACTCTGAAGACCAAAAGATGAAGAGAAGATGAGAACAAGCTGGGACCAAAATGAAGCTGGAAGCTAGGTAAATAATCTGAAGAAAAATAGCAGAATTTTGTTGTTTGCTTTTATTTTTATTGCTTATGCTGAGAATTAAACTCAGGGACCTGAATACACTAGACATGTGCTCTACCACTGAGCCACACCCCAGTCCCTCACTGGGGGATTTTAGGCAGGGGCTCTACCACTGAGCCACACCCCAGCCCCTCACTGGGGGATTCTAGGCAGTGTTCTACCACTGAGCCACACCCCAGCCCCTCACTGGGGGATTCTAGGCAGGGGCTCTACCACTGAGCCACACCCCAGCCCCTCACTGGGGGATTCTAGGCAGGGGCTCTACCACTGAGCCACACCCCAGCCCCTCACTGGGGGATTCTAGGCAGGGGCTCTACCACTGAGCGCACCCCAGCCCATCAGTGGGAGATTCTAGGTAGTATCTCTACCATTGAGCCACACCCCAGCCCCTCACTGGGGGATTCTAGGCAGGGGCTCTACCACTGAGCCACACCCCAGCCCCTCACTGGGGGATTCTAGGCAGGGGCTCTACCACTGAGCCACACCCCAGCCCCTCACTGGGGGATTCTAGGCAGGGGCTCTACCACTGAGCGCACCCCAGCCCCTCACTGGGGGATTCTAGGCAGGGGCTCTACCACTGAGCACACCCCAGCCCCTTACTGGGGGATTCTAGGTAGTATCTCTACCACTGAGCTATCCCCCAGCCCATCAGTGGGAGATTCTAGGTAGTATCTCTACCATTGAGCCATGCTTCCCTCCACCCTAACCACCCTGGGGAATTCTAGGCAAGTGCTACACTACTGAGTTCTACTTGATCCTAAATGGCAGAATTTTAAAAACTACACTGACTGTGGGTATATAGAGAAGCCCTGTGGACACTGACATTTCAGAATCTCCAGAGGAGGGAGGTGAGAAGTAAAGAGAGAATGACACTTCTGAAGGAAAGACAGTGGAAAGCCAGCCAAGATGAGAAGTTTTCATAAAGAAAACTATAACGGGAGGCTGGAGAGATGGCTCAGCAGTTAAGAGCACTGATTATAGAGTTCATGAGGGCGGGCTAACATCATAGTATTAGTGAGTTTAGAAAAGTGGACAAGGGCAGGGAGGATGGCTCAGTTGGTAAAGTGCTAGCGGCACAAGAATGGGAACCTGAGTTCGAATCCCCAGCATCCATGTACATCATGGGTGGTGGTCTGAACCTGCAATCCTAGCTGAGGGTGTATGGGTACAAACCATCTCTGAAACTGGCTGGCCAGCCAGTTCTGCTGAGTCGGCAAGCTCCAGCTTCCATGATAGACTATGTCAAAAATATAGAGGAAGACACCTGACCTTGAGCTCTAGCCTCTGCATTAAGCACATACATGTACTCATGTTCATCACTCACACACACAGAATGGAGCTGCCATGAGTGTTCTGTCTTACCATGTGGTAGCCAATGCAATGTTAAGATAGAGACACTGACCAGGACAAGCAGATGCTAGCACAGAGGTCTTGGACCATCTGTACCAAGTCTTGAGTGCACAGTGGGGCATGCCTGTAATCCTAGCACTTAGGAAGCTGAGGCAGGAGGATAGTGCATTTGTGGCCAGCATGGACTACATAAAGACCCGAGAGACACTGTCAGTGGGAGGAAGAGAAAGAGGCAATGGAGGAAGAAGAGATGGAGAAAGAGGATGAAACAGCGACCCAGTTTCAACACAGACAACCCACAAATGTTGAGAGCAGGCTGATCAAACAGTCAAACTTCTTAGGCTAATGAACAAAGAGTAGCCATGAAGGTATTAACACAGGCTGGCTCTGGGGTCTTTCCCTGCATCATTGTAGACCTGTTTGTCTTGGCATGGCCTCTCTTTTCTCTTTCATCAGCTTCCTCTATAAATCCAGTCTATTTATTTGCCTCAGATAGTGATTACTTGGGAGCACAGCTGGCTGTACCTCTCCAACAGAGGGTCCCTCTGCTGCAGCTGAGATGGGACAGAAAAGAGAGGCCTGTCCTGCAGGTTCAGATCAACAGTGGGACAAGCCTCGAATAGCAGAAGCCACACTGCTTTGGGAGCACATTTTAGACTGAATGGATGCCACTCTCCCCTGAGCCAGATGGTACATTGAGAGCTCATCCAGGCAAAGCCAGATGTCATATAGTGGGGGTAAACTCCCTGACTCAGGAAGGAAATAGTCCACTAGCCAATCTCTCCTGCAGAAACATAATTAAAATCTCCAATGCCTTTTCCCAAGGGTCATTGCAGCTGAAGTGCCTAAATGTCATAAGGGTATGAATGTGTTGCATTTATTATCCTCACCATGGAGACGTCCAAGAAAGCTGACCTTTTCTGCCTCAATAAAAGTGGATTTTGCTGTAGGTCCTTTGACAGCAGCTGAGATCATAAGCTGGGCTGAAACACAATATTAAACACTACAGGACAGAGAAAGAAGATGCCTTCCCTTGATCTGTGAGTGTGATTGGCACCCGTTTGCAATTAGATGGAGGAGACTCAGCCACTCTTGGACTCAGAAGGCTCAGGATCCTCATACCCCCATCCATGGGACATGACAGTCACATATTTGGTTCAAGATCTTTTCTTGGAGGAAAAAACCTCAAAAGCAGACTGCTCTGGAGTTCTGTGGGACTGGCTCCTGTCCTGTGTGAGAACCAACATTCCCTCTAGTAACATGCCTGGGAGCCCAGGCCACCCCATCCTGATGCACCTTCCCATAGATGCTGCCCATAGTCGACCTTCTTGCAATGACTTGGCCACAATGGTGGGCAAAACCCTTCCAGATTCAGGACTTTAGCTTTCTGGCTGCCAGAGTCAGTGTACAGAGGAAGAAAATGGCAGTCCAAAATGGCTGCCACACACAAAAACATGAGACATTCAAAAAAACCAGATGTTCCTGCTAAAGACAAGTGGATAGATATCATAAAGCCCCTCTGCCCAATCCGTCATCGTGAAAGCAAAGCCATGTAGAAAAGTATGAGCTAACAGGGACAGGACCAAAAAAGGTGGTAAGAGCAATTAGAGACTCTGGTGGATTTCGGAAGGCAGACGAGGAGGGAGGATTGCAGTCTGACTGACTAGAGCATACAAAGTGACCCTTGAGATGACAGAGAGGGTTACAGAGGCATGAACATACTGATCACAAATTCCTAGACAGTGATGGAGGGCTAGGTGAGTTCTGGAAGCTGGAACTGGGAGAAACTAGGAGGATTACAAACAGAGAAAGGGAATGATGTCACAAAAGGTGACAGACAGTGATGCCGTGGATAACGACAACATTGCGAGCCACGGGAGTCTCTCTTTCCACCCAAACATCTGTTGAGCTGCAACAGCTGTCTGAAGCAATTGTGTAGAACCATGTCTGCCATGTAGTTGAACACTTGCAGGATTCACGTGCAATGTGTGACAGAGACACTGACTTCATTGGTTACTTTTCTCACGCTGTGAGAACATAACATAAACACCTTAATAAAAAGATTCACTTATGTCTGGGTGTGTGCATGTGCACCATGTGTGTCCAGGTGCTCTCGGGGCCAGAAGAAGGCATTAGATTCCCTGGAGATGAAGTTACAAACAGTTGTGAGCTGCCATGTGGGTGCTGGAAATGGAACTCAAGTCCTCTAGAAGAGCAGCCCATGCTCTTAACCTCTGAGGCATTTCTCCAGCTTCAGTTTTGTTTTAATGGAAAATAACAACTGTTGATGGGGATGTCAATAAATCAAAACCTTGTGTATACCCCCAATAAGAATATAAAATGGAAGGCAATAGCATGAAGCCCCAGGGGAATCAGCCTGGAGTGGTCTCACAAGGTTAACATAGGGTTGGGTTAGTACAAGAGACTCCATTTTGCATCCATGTGTCTTTCATAACTGTGTTTTAGTAGCTATGGAATACTTATTGCTGGCTTTAAAGTGCCCTAGTTTATACTGTAAAATTGTGTTTCCTTTTAGTGTTGCCACCAACCTTGATAATACATTCTCCTTTAAAATAATTTACTAGTATTACTATTATTATTAGAGTGGGGGTGGGATGCATATGGAGGCTGAGGACAACTTTGTGCAATCAGTCACTTCTTTCTTCCACCTTTACTGAGGTTCTGAGGAGTGAGTTGAGGTAGTCAGGTTTGCATGGCCAGGCATTAAGGACCTTTACCTGCTGAGCCAGCTCTCCACAACCCCCATTCACTTCTAAATAGAATCTCACTATGTAGCTTAGACTGGCCTTGAACCTATAATCCTCCAGCTTCGACCTCTCCAGTACTACCGTCACAGACATACACCATCATGCCCAGCTTTATTCTTATTTTCAACAATTTGATTTTTCCCCTTCACATTAAAATAAAATTGGATTTTTTTTTCTTTCTGAAAAGAAAGTTGAGGGGCTGTAGAAATGGTTCAGTGGTTAAGAGCACTGACTGCGCTTACAGAGGTCTTGCGTTCAGTTCCTGGCACCCACATGGCTGCTCACAGCCATCTGTAACTCCCGCCCCATGCATCCTCTTCTGGTATCCACCATCACTGCACACACATGGTGCACAGACATGCATGCAGAATAAACACTCATACACATAAAATAAAATGAAATTTTTAGGTTCAACACAGAGTTACCACATGTTTACCAACAATTCCGTTCTTGGTATAAATCCAAAGTATCTGAAAATAGAGCAGGAAGCAGATATTTGTGCACCAGTTATTCAGCAACAACCAAAATGGCGGAAACAACCCAAGTCTCCATCAACAGATGAATGGGTAAAGAAAACGTGCTCTGTTCACAGTGGAATGTAATCAGTCATGTAACAAACTGAACTCAGAGGTGTGCTAAAAGCAGGGCAAACCTGGGGAAGTGCTGCACTGAGTGGAAGAAGCCTGGCGTGGAGGGAGTATGGCACTACTTACCCCAAACACCTAGAAAAGGCAGATTCGCAGAGCAGCAGAGGCTCTTGGGGGTAGGAGCAGATGGTTGAAGGCATACCCCACAGAGTGCTCAGGGTGTGCGGAGTTGCTGTGTGAGACAGCAACATTTTTCTGGAAATGGATAGCACTGATGGCTATGAACACTGTAAGCACACTTAATGCCACTAAATTGTATACTTAAAAATAGAAAATGAGCCAGATAGTGGTGCTGCACACCTTTAATCCCACCATTTGGGAGACAGAGGCAGGTGGGTCTCTGAGTTCTACACCAGCCTGATCTACCAAGAGAGTTCCAGGACAGCCTGGTGTCAAGTCCAAAAGAAAGAGATGACAAATGTCTGACTGTGGTGTCTATTAGCATTCCAAAGCACACGCTGGCCTCCAGGCTCTTTCAGCCTCCCAAGCACCTGCCACAGGGCATCCTGGCTCCTCAGCTCTTCTCATCCTGCTCCCTACCCTAACCTTCTCCAGGCCCTGGGCTTTTCTCCACCCAGCTTCTCATTCCTATATAACCCTACCAACTTGACCTGATCTATTGTCAAACGAGAGGAGGGAACCACCGTTGGGAAAATGCCTCCAGAGGGTCAGGCTGGAGGCAAACTTGTAAGGCATTTTCTTAACTAGCGATGGATGGGGGAGGCCCCGCCCATTGTGAATGGAGCCAACCCTGGGCTGGTGGTCCTGGGTTCTATAAGAAAGCAGGCTGAGCAAGCCATGGGGAGCAAGCAGGTCATAGTAATAGCAACCCTAACTAAGACACCATGTATACACATCTATACACACACTGAACCCACACATGTATTGCCCTGTACCTATACACCCTCCATACTCATATCCATGTACTATAAACACATCACACTCGCACACATACATTGAACCCATACACACATACTGTACATGTACACACTTGTACACCCCACATGAACATACATACAACATCCACAACACATATACATCCATCCACACCCACTACACTCAAACACACACACAACAGCCATATGCTTATATCTATCTCTACACACTTACAACACCCAAACACATGCCATGTCCACACACATACACTACACCATACACACACATGACTATACACCACACTCAAAGACATACACAATACTGAAAACATTCACTGAACTATACATACGCCACATACACACTGCACACAATATACCTATGTCCACATCAACCCCATATACACGCATTATGCACCACATTAATGTATTATATCACACACACACACACACACACACACACACACACACACAAGGAGATCACATATACATAAACATCACACACTGCAGACTAGAATCTTAGCTGGTTCTTCTCATGTAAAAGGAAAGCCACAGAATCAGTTTCTGACTCAGACCCCCAGGGGGCCAGAAAGATAAGATTTGGAAACTCAGCCCAACATACCAACAGAAGTCCAAAAGAGAGTTATCTGGAAGGAAGACTGGGGTCTACAGAGGCAGGACTATTGTCCCTCACAATCACTCTTCTGCTTTCAGAGCTATGTGCATGCACAGCTTTGATAACAACATTAAAAGTCAGGCACCATCAAACCTCACAGCTATAGCCCAGGTGGCCCTCACAATCTAGATACTATTTCACATGCACTGGAAAGTCTAATAACTCACCTGAGAGTCCTGTGGATCTGAGCCCGACAGAGGGGGATGAATTATTCTCTCATGGCCCTTCTGGCCGGGCCACTGGCTCTGCTGAATTCCCATTCTCTTCGCTGTCTCAGGCCTCTGTGATTTACTTGGCATAGCTTGCCTAGCCTCTCCATATCAACAAGGAAAGGAGAGAGCTATCGGCCTCGGCAGGGAGCTGTTTGCTGGGCACCCCTCTCCTCCTGTCTGAAGGTGGCTCCCACCTGTGCCTGGGCCTGCTCATGCCTTCCCCGCTGTGGTGGAAGATGCCTCCGGGAGTGTGCAGCTCACACATGGATGGTGTACATACATATGCATAAGGGTCAATGAGGGAAAGAACAGAAAGGAGACTCTTGTTGGATGAGTGGTGCATGCTGCAACCCAGCACGAAGAGGACTGGGGCAGGCAGAGTTCCAGGGCAGACTGGACTACACAGCGAGATCCAGGCCAGTCAGATCTACACAGGGAGAGCCTGTTTCAAAAACAAAGACAAGACACTGGGCTACAACTCAGAGCAGCGCTTCACTTGGTGCTTTACTTTACATCACATCACTTCACTTTAGAGAAGATGCCTGCAGTGGATGGCAATTAATACAGAGACCCACAACTGGACAATGTGCACAGAGTGAGAGACTTTGGGGCTCTCAGTCATGAATGGGATGTCTTCATCAAAGCCCTCAGGGATGGACATGAAGATTGTAAGAGTCGGGGTGGGGTGGGGGGGGGGTGGACGACTCCAAGGAGAACAACACCTTCCAGACACAGCAGGACTGATGCCCATATGAACTCACAGAGACTGTGGCAGTGTGCACAAGACCTGTGCAGGGTTCAAACCAGATAAAATCCCAGCACTGAGAATGAAAGGTAGACACAAAGTCCCGCTCCTAGATGAGAAGCTATTTGCAATTAATACCTGCTGAGCGGGGAGAATCACTTGGTTTTGTTTTGTTTTTTCAACAGAGTGTCACCATGTAGATCAACCACACTCCAGGGCATTCCTGTGTCCAGGCGTAGTTGGCAAACACAAAATGTTCTTCATGATTTTTTTGTGTGTATCCTTTTGCTTTGTTTCTGTATTTCTTTTGTCTTACTGGTGTTTTTGTTTGTTGTTTTGTTTGTTTCTGCTTTTTTTGAGGGGGAGAGAAAGAGAAAGAACATGAAGTTGGGTGGGTAGGGAGGTGAGAAGGGTCTGGGAGGAATTGGGGAAGGAAATTGAATATGATCCGATATATGAAAAAATTATTTAAATAAAATACCCTTTTCCTGTGTAAATGCAGCCAGTGTGGCAGAAACACAAACAAACACAAGCCCGACTTGGCTCTGTGAGAACATTACAGGAAAGCCTTTGCAATGGCTGTCTCTTCTTCCGCAGGCTCCGCCTCTCAGAAAGAGTGATGCTTACGTCACAATCCTTCATCATTCTCTCTACACTGATGACCACCAGAGCCACGAGACGGGTAGTGGCGACAACCAGCCAACAGTCTGTGCTTTGGTGACCACCATAAAGCTCTTTCCACAACTACAGTGTCCCGCTTTATCTGCTCAGAGAGCTGTGCAGTGTGCTGGGTACCATGCATCTCAGTAGGATGGGAGTGAAGCCTTGATGAGCCATCCTGAGCTCCAGCAACTCCAAAGGACTGTTTGGGCAAGTTCACCATTCACTCCGAGGGCAGTTCTCATGTTAGCTATTTAATGCTGCTTTGACTGCAATGCCTGATGGAAGTAAGAGAGTAAAGTTTCATTTTCAGTCCATTGTGGGGTGAGAGGCATGGCAGAGTCCACAGTGCGGGGAGCATGTCATGTAGGTTCCTCACATCACGAATGGCAGGTAAGCAGAGTGAGACCTGAACGTGCAGTAGAGCTTCCCACAGTCAGGCATCATCACCTTCTGCAGGCGCCCAAGCCTCTACAGTAGCATCACTTTCCAGGCAGCAAGTAGTGAAACATGAGCTGGGAGATATTTTGGATTCAAACTCCAAGCTCCTTTGTCATGGTCCAAGAAGTCTAGTTTACAGAAGCCAATCTTGTCACCACTGTGGTATCTAAGCAAGTAAGGGAAAAGCCACTTCTGTATCCTTCCAGCCTGGTTGGGCATCTGAGGTCATCTCTCTTTGTGTGGTGCCACTGTCAACACCGATGTTCTGGAAAGGTGCTGTCCTGATATCCAGCTGGTTGACACAAGGATGGAGCCTTCACTCTGGCTGCTCCTGGACATGAGGCTTGCAGATGGCTTTCCGAAAAAGGAACTAAAATGCCTGCAGCCTCTCACCTTTGGACTGTGTGTTCAGATAACTCCTATTTGTGCAACCCACTTGCCTGTGCCCTGCATAGAGAAGTAAGTGGAGGGTGCCAGGGAGATGTCCAGCCTCAGTGACAACCAACCCATGCTGGTGATGGAGAGAACATTCTGGGTAGAGTACTGCCTAGAAAATGCCCCCAGTGACCACTGATCCCAGCACCCCAGCCTGCGGCCCTCCTCTTCTATTAGTTAATTTCCTCACCACTGGAGAATACTGACAGAAGCAATGTAGGAACAGTTTCACAATAGTGGTCATAGTAGCAGGAGCTCCCAACCGTGACAGCTTATTCACATCTCCATGGCCAACCAAGAAGTAGGAATCTCAGGCCAGAAGTGGGTCCAGGCTGTCACCCATAAGCCTCCCATCCCATGGCCCTATGTCGTCCAGCTAGACTCCATATTCAAAGGATTACACAATGGGGGATGGGAGAGGAGGCTCAGTGGCTGCAGTGCACACTCACTGTTCTCACAGAGGTCCTTGGCTCAGTTTCTAGTACCTGTATGGTGACTCACACTTGCCTGAAGCTCCATTTCCAGGAGCTCCAACATCCTCTTCTGGCCTCCCCAGTCTCCTTACTTACATGGTGCATATAAACTCACACAGGTGCATACACATAGAAATAATAAAGAAATACCTTTTTGAAAAAGAAGTCCTGTAACTGAGGAACAGATGTTCACATACATGTGGGGGACCCTACACACCCATACCACAACATCTCAGGACTTTGCAGGACAACTTAGAAGGGCAGAAGCAAAGCATCCTGCACAGCAAGGACTTCTTCACTAGGCCTGGAGAGACTGTCCTGTCCTCCAGTGTCCGGGCTTCTTCCATATGCTTTATCATAGTGGCCAGCCTCTGGAGGCCTCGGCTCAGGGTTGCTTGCTGCTTTCTCCAGAGCCTGCCCTACCCTGATGCCTAGGCAGACATAACCTTCCCCACTTGTGAGGTTTCTCGATGACCCCTTAAGGTCATGGAACTATTAGAAAGACCCCTAACCCCCTTGACCCCCTAAGCCCACTTTACCAGGACTCCATTCTAGAAACATTGCTACAGGCCATGGGAGGGGAAGGCACTGAGGGTGGATATGCCAAAGGCTAATGCTTCTCTACCTTGAATGCCCTGGAGCACAGCTGGTTTGCATCCAGTATTAAGATCCAGGGGCAGGTGGCTGGTGTCACGTTCCCTGGTCCTCCCACCATCCAGCAGGACAGAGCCCTGGATGTACCCATGCTGGCCAACTTACATCCTAAGCTGTAAGTAATGGGTTGCTTTCTCCCAAGATCTTTGAGTCCTTAGTGGAACCCTTTTGTTCTTGGGGGCTGGGCCTGAGCTCCAAGTGTACCTACCACCTATGGCATTCTAAGCAGTGTGGTGCACTGGGGAAGCCACACCACCCTAAGGAAATGTTCTGGGTTTATTGAATTTGTTCGCATCCTGCCCGTCAGGAGACTCAGCCTCCGCCAGCACTTCTGGTTCTCTCTGGCCTCTAAGTCACTGCCGGTCCGATCGATACGGTGTAAACAGCTTTGTCCTGAGTTGTAGGCTGTCCTTCCTGGTTTGGGACGTAATCCATAACTCAGATGCCATCCCTTAGTTCCACAGGAGCCAAGGGTGGGTGCTGGGGAGAGGGGTGTATGGTTAGGATCCAGGGCATGGTGTTCTTGGGATGGTTCTGGGAAAAAAAAAATTAGGACCTATCCTGAGAATGGCAGCTGCCCTGATCTTGATAGATGCACAGCCCTTCCCCCCGAGCCTCGGTAACCTAAACCTTGTTGATCTCACGTGGCTCAGCTGCCCTCACGTCCCTGTCTGTCAAGCTAGCTGAAGACAATTTGTTAAGAACCATCAGTTCAGCCCATAATGAGGCTCGGCCCTTCCATTCCAATTCTGGTTGGGGGTGTTAAGGAAAGCTGGCTTTCCGGGGATGTTCAGGCACAGCCGTGCCGTATCCTGGCAACCAGATCCAAAGCCAAGTCCTCCTGAGATCCCGGCTCTGGTCCAGCACTGGATGGGGTGGGGGGATGGCCACCACACAGGTTGCTCTCATTGTTTGCCTACTCCTTGGCTGCCTCATTCCTGTCAGACCCTGAGCCGTGGCCATACTTACAGAGGTGCCAGCTTGCCCTGTGGTCTCCCTGGGGTTCCCAGGACATTACTTGGCTGTAGCCTGAGTTTCCCATCTGTAACACGTGTGGGATTTTGTACCTCCAGACATCTCCCATGGACCCTTGCCATAATCGGGACTTGACCCATTTTGAGGCAAACAAGTATTCTACCACTGAGCTATTTCCTCAACTCACCATCTTACTAGATCAGGCTGACCTTGAACTTTCAATCCTTCTCCCTCAGCCTCCCAAGTGTCCAGGATTACAGGCATGTGCCACCAGGCCTGGCTGCCTATGAAGTTATTTAAAAGCAATAGCTGTTGAGATGACAGATGGGGCACTGCAGAATTCCAGACATGGAATGAACCTCCCTGGCCTCTCGTTCCCGGGCCCCTCTCTCTGTTCTTCTGATACAGGAGCTGGAAGAAGATTCACAGTACATTTCAAGCCAGTCCCTTCTGCCCCAGGTGGGTCCCTTCTGGAGAAAGAAATGCGATCCAGGGCCTTCCTTTGCCAAGGAAGAAATCCATCTTGCTCAGATCCCACTGCCCACCCAGCTCCCCACTGTCCAGCAATGATGCAGGCAGACCAGACCCAAGCTGCAGTCCTTATCTACATGACTATCCTTGGGATAGCAAGGAATCTCCTTGCATTCTTCACTGGGAAGCACGCCATCAGACAAGGAAGCGAGGCTTCATGGTTACAACCTCTTTGAGGGTGATCCCGTTTCCAAAGACTGCCCGATGTGAGAATACAAAAGGCCTGCCTCTTGCTCCAGTTTGTGGTAACTCTGAAGGGGATATTCCAGCTCTAGAGATCCCCCTGGGGACTGGCTGAAATGTGGCTCATGGTAGGGGATCTCTTTTAGCCTCCTCTTTTCCTAGTCGCTTCCTCACTAGGATCTCTCCTGACAGCCTTAAGAGCAAACCTGCTCAGAGTCAGCTCCAATGTAGGAAGCTAACCCTCAGCTGCCTTTGGGTGCTAGGGTGAACTGGCCTGTTGCAGGTGTGGGGGACTTTTGGTGGCGCTTGAGGCTTGGAATTGTTCCTGTGAGCTGAGGTGCTACATTCTCATGGTCACAACTAAGCCCTCCTTAGTTGTGACCTTTGTGAAGAAGTCCATCTGGAGTGAACTCTATTTGGTGACTTCTTCTGTTAAACCTGAAAATTGCGAGAAGAAAAACCAAGTCTGAGATTGTCTGATAAAAGCAAGCTGTATAGGGGCTGGAAAGATGGCTCAGAGGTTAAGAACACTGACTGCTCTTCCAGAGGTCCTGAGTTCAATTCCCAGCAACCAAATGATGGCTCACAACCATCTGTAATGAGACCTGGCACCCTCTTCTGTATACATAATAAATAAATAAATCTTAAAAAAAATAAAAAATAAAAGCAAGCTATATTGGGGGGGGGGGTGGGGTGCCACTGGCCAGTCTGGCTGCCTCTCCCTAAATTGGCCTTCTAGAGACCAGGTCCCTTTTATAGGAGAGTTAAAGTTTACAGGAGCAAGAGAGTTGGCTGCTATACATCCTCAGAAAATTACAATGAAAGGGAAAAGTCAGGATATACATCACATGAATGGAGTCACAGGTTAGTGTAGGTTGAAAACATGGTTTGCAATTTACAGATCAGATCAAAGAAACAAGAACTTCTTAATTGCAAATAGAAACCTTAACTTGCAAGGACATAACACAGGACAAACAGGAACTTACTCTTTAACTACAAACAGAAATCTTAACCGGAACAGGTATATTGTTCTTGTTTGGGGTTCACACTTCCTCCAACGCCACCCTCTGTTTTGAGATGCCATCTTACTATGGAACCCAGACTGATGGCCTCAAACTCGACTTCCTCCTACCTCTGACTCCCAAGGTCCTGGGGTTACAGAAAAGAGCTACCACCAGTGGACACGGTGGCTTCTGTGCCCTGTGCCCTGTCGGGCAGGAGTCTCTGCTCATCTTCAGTACCTGAGAGGACTGCTCTGGAAAGGAAGTCACCCTCCTCACTGGACACAGACAGTGGCGAAGGCCAGGAGCTTACCCAAGCACCCCCTGGGTGCTTCTTGTTGAAAGCCTAGACCCTTTGGCTCACGGGGACAGTGACAATTTTGCTCGATTCCACTCTTGCTTGGCTTCTTGCCCTTTCCTGCCCTGCACACCCTCTCCTGGCACATTTCCTGAGAGTTATCCTTCTAGTCTGTTTGTGGATGCTTGTCTGAGGCTCTACCCCACCTACGACCCTTCTATGAAGACAGGAGAAAAAACCAAGAGTCCAGGGAGCCCTGAGACGAGGGCGCTCACACCTGTGGCCTTGGGGGTTTTTGCTTCGTCAGCTTGGAAGACATTTCTCCCACCAGAGTTTCTGCAGCACGTGGACCTTGCACCTACAGGTTCCTGCGTTATTTCTGAGGTCTCCATTTGTTATCACGAGATCTTTAATCCACTGCTTGAAATTCATTTTGGAACATGATATAAGGGAGAAAATCTATTTAATATTTTCATAAACAGTTAATTATCATGGTGCCTTTTATTTATCTGTGTGGTTTTTAAATTAAAAATAAATTAGTACACGAAATAATCCCCAAGATGTTATTAAGTAAAAAGGAAACCAAAAGGGCAGAACAGCGGGTTTAATGAGCTGCGGTTTTTGGTTGTTTTGTTTGTGTTTGCTTGTTTAGTTGGTTGGTGTTTTGAGACAGGATCCCACTCTACAACCCAAGCTAGCCTGGAACTCATTATGTATCCCAGGCTGACCTTGAACCCATGATCCTCCTGCCTCAGCCTCCCAAGCTCTAGAAGTATAGATGTATGTCACCATTCCTGGTTCTTATTTGTTTTCAAGAAAACATATAGAATGGCAGGTGAGGTAGCTCAGTGGGAAAAAGCACCTGCCACCCAGCCTGAGGGCCTGAGTTCCATCCCCTGCCACCCAGCCTGAGGGTCTGAGTTCCACCCCCTGCCACCCAGCCTGAGGGCCTGAGTTCCATCCCCTGCCACCCAGCCTGAGGGTCTGAGTTCCATCCCCTGCCACCCAGCCTGAGGGCCTGAGTTCCATCCCCTGCCACCCAGCCTGAGGGCCTGAGTTCCATCCCCTGCCACCCAGCCTGAGGGTCTGAGTTCCATCCCCTGCCACCCAGCCTGAGGGCCTGAGTTCCATCCCCTGCCACCCAGCCTGAGGGCCTGAGTTCCATCCCCTGCCACCCAGCCTGAGGGCCTGAGTTCCATCCCCTGCCACCCAGCCTGAGGGCCTGAGTTCCATCTGGGGATTTCCTTCCACAATATGGAAGAGAACCAATTTCTATGAGTTCTCCTCTGACCTTCACACATGCACACACACACACACACACACACACACACACACACACACACTACATACATACATGCATACATACATACATGCACACACACATACATACATACAAACATACATACAACATACATACATACACACACTACATGCATACATACATACACACATACATACACACACATACATATACACACTACATACATACATGCATACACACATGCATACACACACTACATGCATACACACACATATATACATACACACACTGCATGCATACATACACACATAATACATACATACATGCATACACACAAACATACATACACACACTACATGCATACATACATACACACATACATACAGAGACACATACATACATGCATACATACATACATGCATACACACATACATACACACAAACATACATACACACACTATATGCATACATACACACACACATACATACAGAGAGCATGAGCAGTTTCTGAAAGGACTTATAAAAGCTGTCAGCAGTGTTTTCCTCTGGATCATAGGTTAGGGGTCATGGAGAGGGGAGACCTACTTTTCATAAGGAATCCTTAATTCATTATAGTGTTCAGTCATTGCCTTTCAGTAAAAATGGTAAAAATGAGTTAATTAAAAAACTTAAGCCACAGCTGGGCATTGTAGTACACACCTTTAATCCTGCACTCAGAGGCAGAGGCAGGTGGATCTCTGAATTCTAGGCCAGCCTGGTCTGCAGAGTGAGTTCCAAGACAGCAAGGGCTACACAGAGAAACCCTGTCTTGAAAAACCAAACAAACAAACCAACAAATAAATCTCGACTCTGAAAGTTGCAGGGAACAATGGATGGTGGTAGCTGACTTCTGCATCAAGCATGTTATTTTGTTGTATGACCCTTGAATTTGCAATCTTCCTACCTCAGTCTCCTGAGTTCTGAGTTACAGACAGATGCCACCACACCCAGTTGGGGTGCTCTTTAGGAGGATTTTGAAGGTTACCCTGAAGCCCATTTCTAGAGGACAGTCAGTGTTGGGATTCTAAGGACCAGAGGTATAAAGCTCACAGGATGCATGCATCCTCTTGCTTATCCAACTATTTTGATTAGATGTCAATGAAAAATGCCTAAAATAAGACATCCCTGAATGCCCTACTGGGCATTGACTAGACAGAGATCATTGCTTTCTTGGAGGCAACATTCTCCCACTTCCTCTGAACCTAGTCTCCATGGTGCCACATGCAGGCTGAGTTCTAATGAAATCTCCCAGCGTACTCCATGGATATATTGAATTTTATTATAAGAAAGGTCATATTGGACAGGAGAGATGACTCAGTGGTTAAGAGTGTGTTGTGCTCTTCCAGGGGACCTAAAATTGGTTCTGAACACCCATGGTAGGCCACTCCCAACCTCCTGGGACTCCTCTCTAAGGAGTTCCAATGTCTTGGCCTCCACAGGCACCTGCACTTACATGCACATAATTAAAAATGATAAAAACAAACCTTAATGCCGGGTGGTGAGGGCGCATGCCTTTAATCCCAGCACTCAGGAGGCAGAGAGGCAGGCGGATCTCTGTAAGTTCGAGGCCAGCCTGGTCTCCAAAGCTAGTTCCAGGAAAGGCACAAAGCTACACAGGGAAACTCTGTCTTGAAAAACCAAATAGATAGATAGATAGATAGATAGATAGATAGATAGATAGATAGATAGATAGACAGATAAACCTTAAGAAAGAAAAGCCATGTTAAGAGCCTTCTAGGAATGGAAATATAATTTGGGGGTAGCATGCTTTTCTAGAAATCTCACAGGCCTGGGTTTGATCCCCAGGACTGAGGAAGAAGCAAAAGAGAAGGAAAAGAGGAGGAGGCCGCTTCTAGAGTGGCCTGAGATGTAATTCAGTGGTATAGCACTTGGTTCACATACTCAAGGCCCTGGGCTCAATCTCAAGGATCACCAGAATCTTCCAGAACAGAATTCTACTCTACTCATCTACTGAAGCTGGCAACATGACTTCCTGCCCATAGAGAGTGAAGCAATAAGAGAACAAATTGGCTTTTGCTTTCCATGGTTCTTTTCTGTTAAACTGTTGACCATGGGGTTTCCTGCTGGGCATGGAAGCAAGCTCTACTCAGAGTCCTGTGCACTCATCCTGCAAAAGAGCACTGGGGAGAGTTCCCAGGGAGGACTCAGAACCCCAAAACCTTTTGACCAGATCTCTTTTCTTTTCTTCTCCTTTTTTTCCCCTGGCAACACATCTCTAATGAAAATCTCAGTCATGTAATTGTGGGGGCTTCCTACAGCCCCACTCTATGTTGGCTCCTTCTCTTAGAGCCAAGAGCCGACAAGCATCATCGATTGCCTCTCTAATATGTAAAGCCAGTGGGGAGGTTTCTCGCTGTGGGTTGGGAAATCCTCATTACCAACTTTCTCACTATCATACTGTCTCCGTCAGTCCATTGTCCTTCAGAGAGAGACCATTTACTTACAATCCCACTTCTGCTACCAAATTCAATGCCTGGTAATATGCTTCTGATGACATCATGCAATCAGAACAGGCTTAACCAGCATGCTTATGTATTTGTTCTCTTGCTTGCTTTGAGATGGTTGTATCTGTCATTATTAAAGAATACCTCAGACAGTCAACTTCAAGGTGAAAAAGATTTATTTTAGCCTGTGGTTTCAAAGGCCTCGGTGTATAGCCAGCTGGCTTTGCTGCTTCTGGGCTGTGGTGAGGAAGAACACCATTGGAGGAATGTATCCACCATGAAGTGAATAACCTTGCTTACCAGGTTAGTAGAGAGGAGAGGATGCCACAGCTCCCCCTATAGTCCCCTTTGATTCCCCCAGGCCCCATACTTATTGGACGGTGCTGCCTACATTAAGGGTGGTCTTCCTTGCTTATTTAATCCTCCCTGGGAATGCCATCACAGACATCCTGAGAAAAACATGCTTTCTCATTTCCTAGTGTCTTTCAGTCCAACTAGGTGGACAATCAAGATTCTCTTGGGGACTCACCATGCTGTCCAGATTGACTTCAAACTTCACTGCTGGGACCACTGGCTAAAAAGTGGGTGTTTTGTTTATTTGTCTGTCTGTCTGTTGCTATTTTCTAAGTTTGTAGAATCCAAGGAGAGAAACACAGCCAGACCTCAGTAAAGCTCATTTCTCAGACCCTTAGCATCTCCTGGCTGCAAGCAAGACTGCCCACCTCTCCTCATAGGCTTGGCAGTGGGTACGACTGACAGCTTGATTCCAAACTTGTGGTTCTCATCTGTTCTGGCAATTATTGTTAACCCCTTGCTCAAGTCTCCCGCTCCTCCCTCTGCTTCACTCTTGAAAGAATGTTTTTCGGTCATTTCCCCCTCTGTATTTATAATAAAGGTTACATTTGCCAGGTAGCAGAATACACACATCCAGCCTACCTGACAGAGACTCCCAGGCATTTGATCTTTCTTGCTCTTCCTGTAGTATCAGAGACACAGAATGCAAAGCTCTCACATCCCCTCCTGGGAAGGTTTGCATAGTTAGCCCTTCCTGCCCTTGAGGGAAAAAAAGGGTAACCAGGTTTTTGGTTCTAAACGATGGGCTTAATGGTTCATCAAATCAGGCCTATTGTGAACGAACAAGAGAAGATGAGGGGTTTGTTGGCATTTGAGGTGTGCAATAAACAATGCCCTTTCTCTCCACCATGCTTTGAAAAATAGAATACAGTAATCAGACAGATGGAAAGGAAATCAGCCTTGGGTTTGATGAAGCTGATGTGCACGGTTGGATCTTCAGCCCCTGGCACCTGGTGGGATATCCTGATGCTGTAGTCCAGATGGGGCATAAATATCTACCAAAACTGGATCCTATCAGAGTCATGCTCTGAAACTTGCTTCAGTGTCTTTCTAATATCTGTTACTTTATGAATCTCCATGAATTGACATCTGTGCTGTTTTAACAAGGGATGGTCATGAAGAGAGCTACAGTTAACATCCTAAATCCGTATCTTGTTCAGTACCTGTTTCATCCCTCCATTTCACAGATTTATTTTGTTTTAAATTATGTGTGTGTAGGTATAGGTATGTGCACATGAGTGTAGTACCTTCAGAGGCCAGAAGAGGGTGCCAGATACACTGGAGCTGGAATTCCAGCGATGCAGCCAGGAGGGTACTAGAAACTGAGTCCGCAAACTTTTTAGAGCAGTAAGTGAGCTAATAACTCTCCTAATAAACCCCACATCCCCAACAATACCTCTCAGTGTCTCTCTCACACCTTTATCTGAGAACTTTCACTTTTCAGGCAGTTGTGATGCACCCCAGGACAGATACCACTGGCTACAAGGGTTTTCTTTATCTGTGACTTTCCTCATCAAAGTTTCATGTAGTTAGATTTATCTTATTTCTACATGGTGGGGGAAAAGGACCCCCTGAAGCCTCAATGTATCCGTTATCTATTTCCGCCCAACAGTTCTCTTTGGAATGCACTGCAACTCACAATGACCATGCACTGTTTTTAGTACAATAATCTGGACAGCAGTTGGACATAGCTCAGATGGCTGGTTTTTCTGTTGGTCTCACCTGGCTGAGGCTGGCACGTAGTTGTGGGTCCCTCATCCTGCAAGAGGCTACACTGGCCTCCTCTAATGGCACAGTGGGTGGTCTTAGGGATCCAGGCTTACAAAGTGAAAGTTGTAAATTTGTTTTTCTTTTGTTTGAATTTTTCCTGTTTTGTTTTGAGAGGAGGGTCTGGCTGTGTATTAATCCTCCTGCTCAGCCTCCTGAGATTACAGGCATGCCCTGCAGTGCCTGTTCTCTGCAGTGCCTCTTAAGGTGGAAGTTGATACTTCCCTTAAGGTGGAAGACTCGAATCATGAAGATTCTTTGTTCTTTGCTAGTCAAGGCAAGTATGGAGAAGCCAGTCTAGTTCAAAGATAGAGAAAGGAACTCCACTCCGTGATGAAAAGGATAGTACTGCAGACAGACACAGGGACAAGGAAGTATGATTCACTGAATGTCATTGCTACTGTATTAGAATCAGTCTTTTACAGTGTCACCCAATATTTCTCTTTTCAGTAAAATTTACATCACAAAATAACTTCAAGCATACAATGTAACTTCTTGCTGTAAATGTCGCAACTCTGAGCCGAAAGGTATCCTGGCAGTTGAGCCAAAGAATACCACAAAGTCATACCACAAAAACAAACAAAAACCTCACACAGAGATATATTGGGAAAGACACAAGAGGATGGCTGCCTCTGCTCAGGAGAGAACCAGCAAAGAACTGAACAGGAGACAGGCTTATATAGGGTTGGGGGCGGGGCTTCCAGGGTGTCCTGGGATTGGTGGGATTTTAGGACAAGCTCTGGGATCAAGATCTGTGGGATCAAGATTATGGGTTCAGGGATTGGTGGAATTCTGTGGTCTGATCTTGAGTTTTCTTTATCTCTGTAGGGTGGAGCTTAGCTGCCTGTATCTCAAGGGGCTGGAAACAACCTTTAGGGTACTCTGGAGAGGGGGAGATGGGGCCTGGCTACTCCTGTGTCTCAAGGAGCTTACACACACACATAGATACAGTGGCATTTAAAATATACATATCTTCTTCATCTACTTCTAAGACATTTTTATCACCCCCAAAGGAAACCCTGGGCCTCGAGGGCAGTTGGTCTCCATTTTCCACCACAGCCCTTTGCAATCTGCTCTGTATCTGTAGATTTATCTCTCGTGGAGGTTTGCAAATGGGATTGTAGGGCATCTGGTTTCTTTGGTGTGGCTTCTTTCAGTTAATGCGGTGCTTCTTTCTTTTCTTTTTGAGACAGGGTTTCTCTGTGTAGTCCTCAATGTCCTGGAACTCGCTCTGTAGACCAGGCTGATCTTGAACTCACAGAGATCCATCTGCCTCTGCCTCCCCAGTGCTGGGATTAAAGGTGTGTGTCATGGTCCACCTAATGTGCTGTTTTTAAGATCTGCTGTGTTGAAGCATGTATCAGAACTTCATTTTTCGTGACTGAATAAGATTCCCTGGTGTGGCTACACCACACTTGGGCCATTTGCCTGCCAGGTGATGGTTATTTGCACTGTGTCTGTGTTTCACTATTCTTAATAGAACTGCTATGAATATCTACCACTTCTGATTTGGGGGCAATTGAGCGGACGTGCTACCAGGGATTGAACCGAGAGTCTTGCACATATTAAGCAAGTACTCTACTACTGAGCTATATCTTTCTATTTCTTATTTTGAAACAAGATTTGACAATGTAGCCCAGGCTAGCCTTAAACTCTCAATCCTTCTACATCAGCCTCCTGAGTAGCAGGGACTGCAGGTATACACCATCATGCCTGGCTTGATTCTTCTTACTATGAAGTACTTCCCACATTTGGGGTTCAATTTTGTACATGGTGTGAGATTAGTAGCCTCTGAATGACATGCTCTCCTCTCCAGCTTTCATCACAACTGTTGGCAACCCCAGCTCTCTACACAGGAGAGGGAATAGTCTTAGTTATCCATTATTGTTTCTTCTCCTGTTCCATTTTAATATCCTTACTACACAAACCTATTTCACTGTTCTTTAAATTAAAAAGAATGTTTTATGTGCACATATGTCTGTGCACCATTGCACATGCAGGAGCCCAAGGAGGCCAGATTGGGGTCCCGGGTCCCATGAAACCAGATTTATGGACAGTGTGAGCCATCATGTGGGTGCTGGGATCCAAACCAGGTCCTCTGCAGCCACATTCCGTGTTCTTCACCATGGAGCCATCTCTCAAGCCGCTCATCATTCTTTGCTTTTAGTTTTGAGCTCATCTTGGTCGTCTGGCTATCCTTCCCATTGAATTTCACCAGCTTCTTCCCTGAGTCCTGCCAGGATCTTTATTCAAATTACAGTTATAGATTGGTTGGGGGGGTTGAAATATTTTTACTACTGAGTCTCTGTAGGCTGTAACATGTCTCTCCATTTACAAAGCTCATATTTCATATCCCACAGTCATTTTATAGATTTTTTTAAAAAATCAGATGCTATAAATTTCTCTTGCTTTATTATTTCTGGATAGTTTATGTTTTTGTTGCTATGGTGAATGGGATATCCTTTCCCCCATTTTTTAAAAATTGGTTATCATTTGCATATAGACAATGGTGGATCTCGGTTCTATTTCTGGTCTTGGTACTCTGCCTTTTTATTTATTGAGTGCTTTGAAATAATTACCTTCTTTTTCTCTTCCCTCTTTGTGTTTATACTTTTTTCTTGACATATTGCACAGGCTAAAATTCTTGGGAGAATGCTGGAGAAGAGATGACGTCTGGTAGGGAACAGTGTGTGAGGGTGAGTGGCGAGGAAGTGTTTCAGAGGACTAGGGTGAGCAGGTGCTGTAGGAAGAAGTGTCACACTCAGAGAGCAGCACAGTGGGGAGGAGCTAGCCTCAGATTCAGAGGGAGGACTATGCGATCCATTTGGCAAGCTGTGGGTAGTTATCAGACAGCAGAACATCAGACTTGTGTAGCCATATGAATCTTAGCGGCATTGTTCAGGCAGAGGTGGAGGGCCCATGAGAGGGAGGAGACTCAGCAGGGATGACCAGGTAAGTCCTTACAAATTGTGGAGTGGGTGGTGGAGGGGACAGGAACGGTGTGGGGTGTGATGAAAGAGTCTTATGTGCAGGTTAGCACAAGGGCCCGAGCAGCACAGACTGAAGCTTCATGCTTTCACCGGAAGGGCTCACGTGAGCCGGAGTGCTGTGTGAGATCAAAGCTCTGCCCAGGTGACCAAGACTTTCCTGGGTCACCCTGTAGAAGATGTCCACACTCCATGTACTTCCACGAAGCCCAGCGATGTACACGTTTACTCTGGCTATTGTTTGTCGCATGTAACATAAACAATGACACAACTTTCCCCAGCCACAAGCGACCATGGATTTGGCCTTCGGTATAATTTACCTTCCAGTTAAATTTACCTTCCAGGTAGTGGCTCACCATTCTCCTTGGTGGAGGAGATTCTCCCATCCCATGACCTCCACTGGCTCAGAGTCCTGTGAGCTTGGGACAACTGTGCTCATCCACAGGCTGGAGACCGCTGGACCTCCAGAGTATGGTGAGTACGGGATGGCTGTGGGGACAAGTGAGTCCCACCTCTTATGCTGCCAAGCCAGCATCTATCTCTCCACTCTCCCAATGTACCCCCAGAACAGCTATCAACACCTCTTTTCTTCTGCCCTTCATATCCATTCCACACAGAAGCAAAAGAGCAAAAGGAGCAAGACCCAGAGCCTCCATCTGGAGAAGAGGAAAAGAGCTCAGAGCCCTGGGTGGCGGGGAACACCCACTGCTCCCAGCTGGCCCCAGCAAGAGCTTGGGCCTGAGCGGCAGGGCTGGGACCTGGTGGATGAGAGCTGCAGAGATTCTATGGGGAATCTGGACAGAGAGGTACACATTTAAAAATAGGAATTTTCCTAGGACCTCAGTGGAAATCAACATCCAGGGATATGACAATCCTTAATATGGACCCCATTGTCCCCCTCAAGCCCAGGCTCTAGTAAGGAGCCCGAGGTCAGATGATGGATTCTCTCTGGAATGCCAAACCCCACCCAGAATCTGGCTTTCTGATGTATTTCACTCCTCTTATATGGATGGAGGCAATGCAAGGGGACACTGAATTCTGGGACATCAGGGTGTGTCCATGAGTTTTCTATACAAACCCAGTGCCGGATTCCTGACTGGAGACTCTGACTTGGTGGACAGTAGAAGGGAGGTGGTGATGTGGGTAGTGCACTGCCAGGTGGACTGGGCAGTTCCCCCAATGCGCTCAGCCTTACCTGGGCGTACACAGAGCTTCACCCACTAGTTCAGAAACTTGATCTACCCCTGGAAACAGAAGAGGCAGATCCCCCAAAAAGGAGGAAGCTCTAGCTGCAAAAAACTGCTCTTTTTATTTGAATTGCAAAATGAGAAATTCAAATGAGAGAGAGAGAGAGAGAGAGAGAGAGAGAGAGAGAGAGAGAGAAGGAGGGAGGGAGGGAGGAAGGAAGGGAGGAAGGAAGGAAGGAAGAAAGAAAGAAAGAAAGAAAGAAAGAAAGAAAGAAAGAAAGAAAGGAAGAAAGAACCAAGCCAGGTGTGGTGATGTACACCCTTAATCCCAGCACTTAGGAAGCAGAGGCAGGCAAGAGCTTTGTGAGTTTGAGGCCAGCCTGGTCCACAAAACAAGTTCCAGGACAGCCAGGGCTACACACTAGAAAAACCACTAGGTTTCTTGAAAAAAAAAAAACAAAAAAACAAAAAAACAAAAAAATCAAGTTAGGTATGTTTCAAAATCTGTCCAAACCATGTAGTTGATTCAGCCTCATTTCTGAGGAATGGACCCTCACTCCTCCACTTTCTGCACTGCGCAGGTGCACAGGGGCTCAGGACCTCGTGCTCATGTGACATCCTCCATCCCTCACAGTTCCTTCCTGTCTTCTTCGCCGTTCCTATCTTCAGCACCTCCCACTTGGCGATTTGTAAGAACTGACATGGCCTCCCACCTGAGTCTCACATTACATGTTGGCATCCCTGCACTCTTCAGAGCTTGCCTGGCACTCATACTCAATAACTCAATAAACGTATGGGAACCGTACAGGAAAACTCTCATTTCCCCTTAGAAGGCCACACTCAAACATTGTCCTCAGTATTAAATTATTTTATATACATGTATGTTAGTTTGGTTTTGTTTTTTTCCTGTTACTATGATAAACTATCCAGACAAAAGCAACTCATGGGAGAAAAGATTTGGGCTCACAGTTCGAGGATGCAGGAGCAATGAACCCTTCAAGTTGCTCATTCCTTTTTTTTCAAAGATTTATATTTATTTTTAATTATGAGTATGGGGGTGTGGTTTGCACACATGAGTGCAGTCCCGCCGGAGTTCTGAGGAAGAGGACATCAAATCCAGTGGAGTTACAAGCAATTGTGAACCAGTTGTAGGTCCAAAGAACCCCTCTCGGGTCCCCTGCAAGAGCGGGACACACTATTAACTACTGAGCAATTGGTCCTGCCCCATATTGCTCGTTTTTTATTTTGATGTTATGGGCTAGCCTCCAAGACAGAGCTTAAATTTCCAAATTCCATGATGTACCAGAGGGATGATGGAGCGGAGGAACCTTCAACTTGTCAGAATGGGGTAAATCACAATGCTGGGGTTTGGGTGTGGTTACTGGATACGCAGCTCCCAGTGTGGTGATGTTTTGAGGAGCTGAGCCTTTTAAAAGGTGGAGCCCAGTGGGACACTACCTTTAGATGCCCTTGGGAGCAACTGAGGTAGTTCTATGGGACCCTGCTGTTTCTCTGGTGGGCAGTGCCCCCAGCCCATCTCTGCTTGGCTTGTTCAGCCTTTGCCTGAAATCTGACTTTGGCTTGATTTTTGTGTGCTTACATTTGCTGGAGTGAAGCCCTAGGAAACTAGCATGAGGGAGCGTTTTAATTAACAGAGATGCTCTGCACATGAGGCGGCCACAACTTGCTCAATGCTGAGAGTGACTGCAGTTATCATCAGGGGAAGAAAGCAGTGATGGAGAGAGGTCAGGAAGAAACAGTGAAGGAGAGAGGTCAGGAAGAAACAGTGAAGGAGAGAGGTCAGGAAGAAACAGTGAAGGAGAGAGGTCAGACGAAGCAATAGTGGGAGTTTATGAAGTCTGTGCATCTTCTTGAGGCCTCATAGGACTCTCTTTTAAACTGGCTGTCACCCATGCATGAATTATCCCCTCCACCTGGGAGGACAGAGGCCGACAAGACATACGCCCACACTCGGGGCACGGGCCCTCGCCAGCCTCATAATTCTTTCTTATGCTGCTAACGTGGAGAGTGCTGTGATAGCAGAGAGAGACGTGACCCTTGTGATGTCTTCAGAATAAAAAACCCTGGGGGCAGAGGAGGAGAGAGGAGAGGCAAGAATAAATAACAAGCCAGGATGCTATTTACATACAGAGGGAAGGCCTCTGAGACTCAGCTCCGGGCCTTCCGTGTCAGTAATAACTCGGTGATGGAAATAAAGAGACTCTTCTGCAAGCCCACATCGCCTGAGATGCTATCAGCACCGTTTCTCCTTTGTTTCCTGGCGGATCCTAACACAGCAGTGGGAAGGCAGGGCTGTCAAACGCAACAGTGAGGTGGGGTGTAGGGGTGAGGCCAGTGGTCCCTGTGATGACTCAATTATGTTGGCTGTGAAAAGATTAATTAGAATTGAATGTTCTATTGATGTAAAACTGCCTCTTGCACCTGCCATTGGCACCCTCATTACTGGTTTCCCATTATGGGGGATTATGTGGTGCAATGAAATGGAGTTTATGCTTCCTGGGGGACACTTGTAAATAGGTTTACTGTACTTAACTGGTGGTGAAGGGGTTACTGGAGAGAAACACGACTCAGTCTCTCTCTCTCATAAAGGAGCCCCCACCCCTTCCATAAACTACCAAAATAGATCTTCCTGTGCCCATTGACCAGGTCAGGAGCTCTGAGGTAGGGCCCATCAAGTCTCGCTCACTTTGTGCCTAGCATAGCAGGATGATGGAGTCAAAGGACTCCTTGTCAGCTCCCTGAACAAATTGTGTGCTTTGGTTTCCAGGTGGCTTCTCCTCCTGCATTAGAAGCTTGGTTCCCCAGTGTGGGGCTGTTGGAAAGGTGGGCACCTGATGGTACTCACTTAGGTCACTGGGAGGTCCATCCTCAGGAGAGATTAAGGTAGCTTGTGTGGAACTGTTGTTCCTCTCAAGTAGATGACTATGTGAGAGCAAGCTGGTTCCTCCCCTACCCACTCTCTGGCTTCCTGTCTCATCATCTGATCTGCCCATCTGCATGGTCCTCCCCCAGTTTGCTGTACACCAGGACATGATGGAGACAAGGAGGCCCTCACCAGAGGCCAAGCAGATGGGTCTGCTCAATCATAGACTTTCCCAAACTGGCTTTTTAAAAATAATTATCAAGTATCCAGCCTGGGAGAGGGGGCATGTTATAGTAAGATGAAGCAGACTGATATCCATAGGGGGTGACTCTGGGGGAAGCCAGAGACAGAACTAGCGTCCTTGGGATTTGTAGAGCTTGTTTTGGGGGAATGGGGAGAGAGATGCATATTTACAGGGGTGGGCAGCATCTGTGGACTTGAAAGAAAACTGTCAAACAAATGCCAGGTGAAAGAAACTGCTTCTGGGCCCAACAACATTCCTCTCTTGTGAAGCTGAGCTGAGGAGGTTCAGGTCAAGATCAGGACCACCCCAGACCTAAAAGACTCGGCCAATGCTTGTTAAACAGGAAACAGGGAAAAGAATCCATGAATTCTCTCCAACTGGAGTAATGACTGAGCCTTTACTACTCAGGTGTCCTGCCTGCTGACCAGTCGCAGACAGGAAGGAAAGGGCATCATGAATGAGTCAGTGAAATCTCAGTGGCTGGATTTCATCTACTTCAGTCTGGATGCCTCTCCAAAGTGGCAATCACCTAGGATGAAGGTAGTACTGTATATTTGTTTGAAGGGACGCCTGGAATCTCCATGGTATTGGGGTCTCCGTCCTGGTCAGCTTTGTCAACTTGACACAGCCAAGAGTCATCTGAGTGGGAAGCCCCAACTGAGGAGTTGCCTAGATCAGAAGGGCCTGTGAACGTGTGTGGGGAGCAGTGTTTGATTAATAATTGATGCAGGAGGGCATAGCCCACTAAGGGTGGCACCATCCCTAGGTGGGTAGTCCTGGGCTGCAAAAGAAAGCTGAACACAAGCCAGTGAGCAAGCTGGAGAGTGAGCCAGCAAGCAGCGTCCTCCATCCATGGTTCCTGTCTCCAGGTCCCACCTAGTATTCCTGCTCTGACTTGTCTCGGTGGATTATTAAGTCAACTAAACCGTTCCCTCCCCTAGTTGCTTTTGGTCAGAGTGTTTCATTACAGCAACAGAAAAACTAGGAAGGGTCCAAGGACCTAGAGTTGGGAGCCTGGAGATGGGGGGCAGAAATGGAAGACACCAACCACGCGCCCCCACACTAGACACAGCCAGCATGAAGCACCTTTCCCCTGATGGTTTTTGGAGGATTCTACCCTGAGCACCGATGCTCACAGGTGTCACTGGCTTCCTTGGAAGGCCACAAAGGCAAACACGTCCCAGCATACCGTACACCCTGCTTCACGGAAGTGTCAAAACACTCTGGGTCAAGTGACAGGTTGGCTCCACCCCTCCCCTGGCTCCACTGGTCCCTGCAAGGCTCCTTTGGAGACTTTAAGAATGCCTTATAGATGGATGATGAATGACAGAGAAGTTCCTGGGGGCTCATCTGTCACCTGGTTCAGATAGGGGGGCGTTATGGCCAAAGCAGCTACAAAATGGCCTTAGCTATGCAAATGCTATTGATTCAGAGACGATGGGGAGCCAGACCTTTACATTATTGACATTACAGAATATAGGGAACCCTGTGTCTGGTCTCTGCTGTATATTCACTCAACCAGCATTTATTGAGCTGCTAGGTCTGTTTGGGAGTACGGTGGTGAACATGCAAACGTGTTCTGTGGCCTCCAGACCCTATGTTCTGGTGGAAACTCCATGTCTCAAGCAGCCCAAGGCAACATGTTGGGAATTCAGTCACGCCTGCCACTGTTGCCTCTGGGTGTGTGCAGAATAAGAATTAAACGGAGTTGAAGAACTAAGAAGAGCTAAGAAACACAGAAGGCTGAAGGGATGGCTCAGTGGGAAAGAATTTTCCAGAAGACCTGGGCTCTGTTCTCAGCACCCAGGTGGTGGCTCGCAACCCTCTGTAACTCCAGTTCCAGGGGACCTGACATCCTCTCTGGCCTGCATGGGTACTGGACACATGTGGTGCACAGCTATACACACAGGCAAAGACTCATACATGTAAAATAAGAATGAATCTTTAAATTATTTTGCAAAAGAAATCCATTTATCAGAAAGTGATTAGGAGTCCCCACCTATTGTTATTCCCAGAGGTCAGCATATCTCAGCCCTCATTGACAAAGCTGCCATCTGTGCTGGAGGGTGATCACCACAGAAAACCACACTTGGTCAAGGTGCAGACAGTAAGAGACTTTGGAACTCTCAGCCCTTAATCAGACATCTGTATCCCAGTGCCTCCTCCCAAGGCTCAAGGACCTTTGCAGAAGAGAGCAAGAGATGACCGAAAGAGCCAGAGGGGACACATGACTACAAGGAGAATATATTTACCAGACACAGTGGGGCAACTGCACACAAGAATTCACAGCCGGCCGGGTGGTGGTGGCACACAACTTTAATCCCAGAACTCAGGAGGCAGAGGCAGGAGGACCTCTGTAGGTTTGAGGCCAGTCTGGTCTACAGAGTGAGTTTCCAGATAGCCAGGGCTCATTAGTTGACACCTTGTCTCAAAAACAACAAACTAACAAACAAACATACAAAACCAAACAAACAAAACCAATAATTCACAGGAGTTACAACAGCCCACAACACACAAGCTCAATACAGACAAAAACCCCAGCATGGAGAGGGGAGGTGGGCACAAAGGCCTACCTGCAGTCAAGGAGCTATGGCCAACTGCCAGCCAGTGAGAGAGTCAGTTTTCTTTAAGAGTGGTACCTTGGTAAGTTGATGGCCCCACACCCAAGTGTATAGGGCAGCACAGATTGGACTTTGGTGAAACAAAACAAAAACAACCCCAGAAGACACAAAGTTTGGTGAATGAGGAAGGGGTGGATGGGTCTGGGTGTTGTTAAAGAAGGGCAGTAAATATGATCAAAATATGTTGTATGAAATTCTCAACTAATGAAAACGAGGATAAGAAGAAATGCGTCTATCATAGAGTAAGTCAGAGGAAAGCCATGCAGAGGTGTAACTTAAGCAGTTAAATAACTGTGTAGACCAAGGATGAAACTGCTCTGCCCTCCCCAGAAGCCCTCCTGTGACTATTCCCAACCTCCGCAGCCCCCTCCTGGCAAAGCAGCCCTCTGCCGACTTTTTTGCTTATGTTTTTGAGCCCAAGATGGCCTCGAACTCACAGCTGTCTCGCCCCAGCTGCCCATGTATTGGGATGGCAGATGTGCACCACCATTCTGGGCACTCACCTGACTGTTTTGGGTGTTTGCTTTTCTATTTTGATGGTTTTCGGACACACACCTGAGCGTGCCTCCCCAGACACAGAATAGAGTCTGGTCATTTTCAAACATTTGCTGTCTTCTGAGTCTCTTAGTTCACAGGTGCATCCCCACACCTTTCTTATCTTACAATTTATATGTTGAAGAATCCAAGCCTTTGATTCTGAGTTTCTACTGTCTAGATTCCTCTGATTGACAGGTTGGGGGCAGCTCAAGATACACACTTGATTTTCCCCACAAAATGGTGGTTGGATCCAGGGGTGGAATCAGAACCAGGGTCTCTCCTTCTGTCAAGTCTGTACAGGTGTGGGATGATCTAACAAGAAGGTCTTGATGCCTCTCAGTGTGTGATGTGAGACCCTCACATTTGATGCATTAGTCCTCTGATTCACTGGGAAGATCAAAATGGTAATTTTCTACATGTTTCCACACAGTGCCTTGAATACTCTATAAAGAGACATGTTATCACAGTTGTACACTGAGTTACCTGACAGTGGAGTTTTCATGTTAGAGGCAGTATACCCCTTGCTTCTTTTCCTTTACATACCAGTTTTGTCTTTGAGACAAGGTCTTGTAAATGGATGTTTCCTGTCCCGACTGTGTGGTCCCAAATAACCAACTTAGAGGCTGAATATGAATTATAAATGCTCGGCCAAAAGCTCAGGCTTGTTACTGTCTAACTCTTACATTTAATTAACCCATATTTCTATTTACACTTTTCCACGTGGCTCATGGCTTGTTATCTCATTTTCTACATGTCCTGTTTGCCCAGCAGCTGGCTTGCATCTCCCTTCTTCCCATCATTTTTAGTTTGGCTTTTTAATTTCCTGCCCAACTACCAGCATGTGAGCTTTTTATCAACCCATGAGAGTAATACACATTCATAGTGTAGAAAAGGATTGTTTTACACAGCTATATGTCTTAACATATAGCACAGATTGGCCTTGAACTTGTAAACCTCCTTCTCCACATCCAGCATGCTGGGATTATAGGTATGGGTTGCTGAGCCTACTTAGTTGTTTCTGAGAGAATGGGTTTGTTCTTCATCCTCTGAAAGGTGACAGTGATTTGATTTTATTTTTGTTTTTTTGGGACAAGGTTTCTCTGTGTAACTTTGGCTGTCCTGGACCTCACTGTGTGGATGAGGCTGTCCTCAAACTCACAGAGATGAACCTGCCTCTGCATCCTGAGCTCTGGAATTAAAGGTGTGCTCCACCACTGCCCAGCTGACACTGTTTTTAAGAATTAAAGATTGAACTTCGTCTAACGGGCTCAATTCACTAGAGTTAAAATCTTTACTGATATACAGATGGCTCTCAGGCTGGCCAGTGTGAACCTTCCACAAGTGATTCTCAAGTCCTTTGGACTACACCTTTTAGCCTCAGCTAGCGTGTCTTCCAAACATGAGGTCACCCATCTCTATAAGATGTCTTGCCTTGCATTGTTGCAGAATCATCCCTCCATCCCGCCATCTCTCCATCCCTCCATCCCTCCATCCTCCATCCCTCCATCCCTCCATCCACCATCCATCCACCCATCCACCCATCCCTCCATCTACCATCCATCCATCCATCCCTCCATCCCTTCATCCTCCATCCCTCCATCCTCCATTCCTCCATTCCTCCATCCTCCATCCCTCCATCCACCATCCATCCATCCATCCATCCCTCCATCCCTCCATCCACCATCCATCCACCCATCCACCCATCCCTCCATCCACCATCCATCCATCCATCCATCCCTCCATCCATCCCTCCATCCTCCATCCTCCATCCCTCCATCCTCCATCCTCCATCCCTCTATCCCTCCATCCTCCATCCCTCCATCCTCCATCCCTCCATCCCTCCATCCTCCATCCCTCCATCCCTCCATCCTCCATCCCTCCATCCTCCATCCCTCCATCCCTCCATCCTCCATCCCTCCATCCCTCCATCCCTCCATCCCTCCAACCCTCCATCCCTCCATCCCTCCATCCACCATCTTTTTTCACATACATTGAATATCAAAATAACAAGAAGACAGCCACAGACTGTGAGAAAATATTGACATATCTGATAATAGATTATTATCCAGAATATCCAAAGACATAAAAATAAAGGAGACATCGAGCCACAGACAGTCTCGAAAGAAATCAAAATGCATATTGCTGAGTGAAAAGAACCATTCTGGAGATTCAGATGGCTGCAGCCACCTGCACCTGCCAGGCTGTGGGGCAACATCCGAGGAGCCTGAGAGACCCATAGACGCTTCTCAGGGAGATGCAACAGCAGAGGATGAGCCTGTGGAGCAAGCAGTATCTCCAGAATAACAACAACAAAAAGCAGGTCTTATGGGAAGATGTGGTTTCATAGAACTGGGGGAAAAAATGGCAGAATGGAGCATTGTGCCTGTGGCAACACATGTGGGAACGGGGCCACAGCGGACAAAGGAGCAAGTCATTGCCAAGTGGGGCCAGCCCTCAGACCGCTGGGAGGCTTGGGCCACCAACTGATCCGCCACCTAGCCTTGTTGTTCCCCCCGCCCCCAGGTCCGTACCACCGCCCAACCCACAGGCCAAGCCTGTGTCATGGAACCACCACTGCTGTTGCTGATCACACTGATTGTCCCGGCACTGCTCTCAGGCTGCAAGTGTGATGGCCACACCTGGGGTGCCAGCAGGGCGGCTGGCACCGAGGAGGGCCGGGAGGTGTGGAGCGGTCTCCAGCTCTCGCAGGCCTTGCCGGTGTGATTCCTTGCGATAAGTGTTTTCAAGTAAAGCTTTTTGAGCAAAATAATGTACTGTGTGACGCCCAGCAGTTTGCAACACCACCTCAATAAACAAGTGTGCAATAGAGAGATGGGAAAGATGGCGGAGTGGATCTGCATGTGTGACAAAGGAGGCAGACCTGAAATCAGGGCAGTGGTAGTGGCAGTGGGGTGAAAGATATGAAAGCACCACAGAAATGGACAAAGGAGCATGTTGCTGCTAAACAGGACCGGTCCTCCGGCTGCCGGGGTGCTGGGAGGCTTGGGCCACCACTGGGGCCTGCCTCACCTGAGTGCCACTGGCCCTGCCCCCAGCATGACGCTGCTGCTGCTGCTGCTGCTGCTGCTGCTGCTGCTGCTGCTGCTGTCTCTTGAGCTGTCTGCCTTGCTGAGGGGGGGCGGGGAGCGTGGGCCAAGGTGCTGCCTTCAGGCTGCAAACACAGCGGTTGTGCCCAGGATACTGGCGGGGCAGCTAGCGCCAAGGGCAGGGTGGCGTGCAGCAGCCTGGAGCTTGCCAGAGTCTTGTCCTCAGACACTGTCCAGCCAAACCATTACCCTGATTCTGAGCAGCAGCGGGCTGCTGGAGATGAAGAGTGGTTCATTTTCTCGACCGAGTCTCCGAGAGGGACTTCTGTGGTCTGTGCTGCCACCAGAGGCCATGTGGACGTCTGTGGTCTGAGCTGCGGATGGAAACCGTGTCGATGCCCGTGATCCATGCTGCTTCCAGAGACCACACGGAAGTGCATGACCCCTGCTGCTGCTGCTGCTGGCTGTTTTGGGCAGAGCCGCTTCTGTAGTGGTATTGACGAGTGCAGACTCACAACCCAGCGCGAGAGACGGTGAAGACATCTGAGACAAACTTTCCCTCCACCCCATCCCCCCAAAAAAGAGAAAAGAAAAGGAAAGAGAAAGAAACGCTCGGCCAGGAGGCCATCTGAGAGTCCTTTAAAACTGTGGTAAAGGTGCTGAAGAGCAGCAGCTCTCCACAGGCGATGGCTCCTAGCGGAGGGGTGGGCGAGGGCTCTCTGCAAGGGCTGGACACTGGGAGTTTGACCGTGCTCCAATGAGTACCTGGGCAACACGAGTTGGATTTGGTAGGGGGTTTTGGGGGAGAGCGGACCTGGGAGGAACGGGAAGTGAGGTGAGCAGTGCTGTGTGTGTCTGTGGGAGAAGGTACATGAAAACTCTACTTTCCACTTAATTTCGTTAAGACCCTAAGATTGCTCTAAAAGTCAATGCAGTGACATTGAAAAAAAAAAACAAAGTCTAATGCAAGGCTGGCAAGATGGCTCAGGGTTAAGAGTAATGGCTGCTCTTCAAGATGACCTCAGTTTGGTTCCCAGTACCCACATGGTGGCTCACAACCCCCTGAACTTGGAATGTGGTTCCCTCTTCTGGCCTCCACAGGCACTGCATACACATTATAAAAATTTAATAGAAATAAATACTGCCCAATGAAGGGCCAGGGAGACAGACCAGCAGTTAAGAACCTTTGCCCTTCTTTCAGAGAATCTGAGTTTGATTCCCAGCATCCACATCAAGCAGCTCACAACCACTGTCACCCCAACTCTGGAGAAGCTGACCCTCTCTTCTGGCTTCTGTGGGGAGAGAGAGAGAGAGAGAGAGAGAGAGAGAGAGAGAGAGAGAGAGAGAGAGAGAGAGAGAGAGAGAGAGAGGGAAAATAATTCTTCCATTTCAAACTCAAAATTATCAGGTCTTTAAATTCTTTTTTATATCTTGGGCCACTTAGCTTTTTCATTGCTATGATCAAATGCATGGCAGAAGCAATGAAGAGGATGGATGGTTTATTTTAGCTCATGGTTACAAAGGATTCAGTTCACGATCGTCTGGCTTTTTCAGTTCTGGGCCTATGTGAGGCTGAACATCATGGCTGGGGGAGCATGCAGAGGAGTACCCTGCTCATCTCCTGCTTGTCAGGAAGCAGAGAACAAGGAAAGGACTGGGAACCAGGTGTAACTTTCAAAATCGTGTCCCTACTCTTTTACCTCCTCCCCAAATTTCCAGAACCCACCCTTAGAAAAAACAAATGGACAGAACATGAATACTCATGGCAAAGCACAAGATACATGAGCCTGTGGGAGTCAGTTCACCTCCCAATCACAACGGACCTGAATTCTCCTTTCTCATCCAAGAATCCTGGTTCTCAAGGAGACAACGGAATCAGAATACCCTGTTCACTTCCATTACCCCATACCACTCATATATCGGTCAGCATAAAGTATAGATGCTATCTCAAGCAACAGCGCCACAGGAAACAGTTAAAATTGTTGCTGCACGCTCTTCTCATCCTTTCAGTCCTCAATTCATAGACAGCTACATTATATCTGTATGGTCAGGGTATACAGCCAGTCTATACTATACCCTTCCATATCAATTCTCAGGGGCACGTTTGTGTGTGTGTGTGTGTGTGTGTGTGTGTGTGTGTGTGTGTGAGAGAGAGAGAGAGAGAGAGAGAGAGAGAGAGAGAGAGAGAGAGAGAGTCCTTTCTTACATGCTGGTAAGAATTATTTGCACCCTGTGTTTAGAAATCAGCTTCCCTGGATGTATGATCCTGGCTCGTGTGTTCTGGCTCCTTGGGCTTCAGGAATATTTTCTCCTGCACAGCATTGCAACAAAACAAATCTCTCGAGGATTTTCAGCTTCTAAGCCCTCCTTAGCACTTGTACATTTTTTTTTTCTTAGATACTCAAAAGATTTTTTTCTTTTCCCTGAAAGTTCCATCATTTTGCAGAATTATGCCCTGGTATGGGTTGTTTTGGGCCAGTATTCTCAGGGCTAATGTTATGTGACCTTTCCATGTGTAGTTTCAAACTTATTTTTCTCTGTTTCTGGAAGGCTTTCTTGAACCACAGCTTTCAGTGTATTTTCTTTGCTGCTTTGGGTTTTATTTTCTTTCTTCCTGGATTTCTGTTGTCTGCATGTTGAATCCCTTGACCTCCTTCAAGAGTCGTTGCTTTCTCTTTAATCTTTGAGTAGGGTTTGTTTCTTTGATTTTTGCCCATTTCCATTTTTCTTTCTTTCTTTTTTTTTTAATTTCTTTCAATGCATTATCTGCTGTGTTTATTCATCTGTATTCTCCCCCAGTTTCATTTCTGAAAATACTGTTTTTTCATGTAAGCCGATTCCTTGAATTTGTGATTCCATTTCTGAGTTCTTCTGATTGTGGAGTTCTGCCGAGTCTTCATATCCTCCATCACTGTCTTAGTTTCTTTGTATTTGTTCTTGACGCATGAGGTCATAGCTCTCTGTTTGTACGCATGCTTTCCTTGTGCATTTTCCCATCGTCCCTGGGGGTATGACCTCACTATTCATTAGCTCTTCTTCATTAAAATCACCTTGCATGGAAGGGGTCCAGAGTCCTTCACTGTTGTTCACTTCTGTAAAGGTGAAATTAATTTTTCTGAACTTTTACAAAGAGGTTGAGTTCAACAGAGCTTTTTTAACTCCACAAAGCACCTGCTTTTTTTTTTTTTTTTTTTTCTGGCCGTGTTGAAAAAAATATGGCAGCCTGTTTTCTGAAATTCCTGGTTCTCATAAAAAAATCTCCCATTACTTGAATCTTCTTTCTCCCCTTCCGTTGTTACTGTTTGATTTATTTACCCATTTATTGCCATGAGTAATTGAACTCAGGGATGAGCACACGCTAGGTATGTCCTACCACTGAGCTACATCCAAAGCCCCCTTTATCTAATTTTGTTTCTTTATTTGGTGGATTCCTCTTGTGTCAACAAAGAAAAACCCAGATATCTTCATGAGTGTTCATGGGTAGGTATGTTCCCAAGTGTTCATGGGTAAGATGCTCCCTCCTCTTTCCCACTCCCCACTGCACATGGGCAATGCTGTACTGAGCAGAACCTTCTGTGGCTCAGCAGATTTGCTGCCACAAGCCTGCCATCCCAGGTACTCAGAGGCACAGCGCTTGTCCTGTGTGAGACCTGGGTTCAAATCTTCAGTTCCAATAAACCAGAAACCAGCTAGGCATGGTGGTGTATGCCTTTAATCCCAGCAAAGGCAGGCACATCTCTGTGAGTTCCAGGCCAGCCTGGTCTACAAAGCGAGTCCCAGGACAGCTAGAGCTATTACATAGAGAAACCATATCTCAAAAAACCAAAACAAAAACAAAACAAAAAACCAGAAAGCCACCAGATTTCAGCTATCAGTCTCAGTGTAGGACTTGGTGCTTTTCAGTAAATATTTATTGCCTATTCCAAGAAAAGATGCCCTACTGGCAAAGTGACAGTCCTTTCCTTCACATGTATCGTGTCTTAGGGTCATAGTAGCTGTGATGAAACAGCATGACCAAAACAACTTGGGAGGAAAGAGTTTATTATTTGGATTACTTTTCCACATCACAGCTCATCATCAAAGGAAATTGGGGCAGGAACTCAAGTAAGATAGGAACCTGGAGGCAGGAGTTGATGCAGAGGCCGTGGCTTGCTGAGCCTGCTTTCTTATAGAACCCAGAACCATCAGCCCAGGGATGGCACCACCTACAATGAGCTGGGCCCTCCCCCATCAGTCATTATTTAAGAAAATGCTCTGCAGGCTTGCCCACAGCCCGATCTTATGGAGGCATTTCTCAATTAGAGCTCCCTCTTCTCAGATGACCCTAGCCTGTGTCAACTTGACATAAAAATGAGCCAGCACAATACCACACAGGCTTTGGTAATAATAAATCTTTGAAAGAGGGTCTCACTAAGCAGCCCTGTCTGGTTTCCAGCTCCTGAGCCTCCTGCCTCAGCCTCCTGCATGCTGGGATGGCGGGTACATGTCATCATGCCTGGCTGCCCACCAGCTTCGTTCAAGTGCTTCTGTAGGCTTGGCTTTGCTGTCTGCTTGGTCCGCCTGCTTTTTGTTAGTGGCACATCCAAATCTGTGCCACTAGTATGGCAACCGGTGTTTTTAATATCCCAATCATAACTTGTCATTAACTCAGGATGCTTTATTAAAAATCACACTAAAGGAGAAAAATACACTGAGTCCTTTATGCCTTACTGTGTGTTGGTTATGGCACTGACACAGACAGTCCTGGTGTCTGCCTGTGACCCTGCAGCCAACCCAAGTTCAACACCAGGGCAATTGCTCCTGTGGACACCTGCAGCTCTTCTCTCCTGAGGGCTGTCCCTGCCTCTACCAAAGCTTGATGACCTGTCACATGCTTTCTGAGGTCACTCTCAGAGCTTTGCCTCTGGTGTGCTTTTGTGGGGGTTGGATGTGTGGGAGACTACAGTCTAAGAGAGACAACGGCTGTGGTCCTATAGCATTGGCCTATTCCAACTTCCTGCTAATGACTTTTTAAAACAGGATAATTTGAATAGCCTTTGGTGAGAAATCTGTTTAGTCTACATAAATCCCTTGTTTACAACTTCCTTATTCTCTCCAGCTCTGGATGGCATGTACTTTACCCCAGACCTTGTCTTTCCTAATGCTAAGCTTGTTTTCCAGAATTCAGCAATCTCTTAACTGTCAACTCCTTGTTTTATTTTGTTTTGTTTGTTGTCCTTTTCTGAACACAAAGTGAGAATTCTTTGTCTATAGTTGCCATGATATCCTCAGAGTTTCACAAAATGCACACTGCGTTATCGTCTCTCGGACTCTGGGAAAATGAATGAAGACACGTCAGGTCAAATGCCACACTGGATCCCTGACCCCAGGGAATGAAACTTAGCCACTGCTAATGCAGCACTATCACAGTTCGCTTTGCCTTCTCAATAGAAGTCTTGTTTGTCTGTCTGTCTTCCTCCTTAATGGTGGGCTTCTTACTTTGGCATCATCCTCCTATTTCTAGGAGATCATCAAAGACTTGGCCAGGCAGTCTGTGTCTGGGGACAGATGGCCGAGGCACCTGCACAGGGGAGCTGAGCGTCACCACAGAGCCTGTCTCTAGCTTGCACATGGGCCTGGAGGTCGTCTTAGAACACCTGTACCCAGAGCTGAGTTGTGTCCGTGCCCTGCCCCTCAGTCTTGGGATAGGGTATGAATACAGAAGCAAGCATTAAAGGTGGATTTGCAGGAGCTGAGACACCACTGCTAAGCCCTAGCAGGAAGGGAACTCCATCTGAGTAAGGACAGGGACGGGAGAAAGAGTGTGACAGGCTCCATGCTGGGATCTTGATGGCTACCTTCATGCCACAAGGCTCTTTGCATGGTGTCAGAAGAGGAGATGTGGACTGCCTTGCTTTCCAAAGCGAACTTTAAATACTGCTGACAGCAAGATGTCTCCTGCAGGAAAGCAGACAGGAAGGCGACTGTCTCTCTGTTTCCATGGCTACAGACAGGACGCCACTGGGCAGTGTTCTGAACTCCGGGCATCCTGGCTCTGCCTGCAGGATGAAGTTTCCTGAGCTTGGGGAGAACACAGCAGTGACATTATAACTGCTTGTCTTAGGTGCAGCACTGACTGTCTTCTTTTTCAGTAGTAGGGATCCATTGTTTTCAAGGGGTGCAGGGTGTCCCTCAGAACACCCCTATACCCAGGAATCTTCAGAAATTGGAAACCACCACCTGCCTGATGACCTTGACATCTTCACACCAGGGGCTGGTTTAGTAAAGCTCACAGGACACTTGGGAAGGTGACAGGCTCTCAGCTACTTGCTCGGCATAGGACGGAAGGGGTGGGTGGTAAGTTTTTGCATTCCTCATCGTCAGTGCAAAAAGTCTTGGAGCATTTGAAGGAGCAAACCCATATAAGCTCTCTTCTCACAGAGAACCTATAGAGTGTGGTGTCAGGTGTCACTCCAAGATCTTTCCCGTTGAGTTGCCAGAAGCTGCAGAAGCCCCCGCTTGTGTACCACACTCAGGGCAAAGGCTGCTGAAGTGCTGCCCCTGGCAGCCCACTCGGCCTGGCGGATGGGCTTCTCCCGGCCCTGTCTCCTTGGACACATTCTTCCACCAGGCTTTTGTTTTCTGTTGCGGTGGAATGCTTCACACCACCAGGTGTTGTGTGGGCTCCGAGCACAGTGTGAAAATACCACTTGCTCAGACCACGTGGAGCAGGGCTGTACCTGTCACTGTTCTCGGCTGCGGCCACCCACGCTCTTTACGGCACAAGTTGCCTTGTGCTTAAAGGATCCGAACAAACCTGGAGACCAACCAACCCACTGCGTAGAGGAGAATGTCGTCTTCAGGCAGGCAGAAGTCATCGCCGAGTTTCACAATGACTCTGGTCTCTGGCTCTGAGGGCGCAGGGTCCGAAGCACCTCCAAGATGGGATCCTTCTAGACTGACCTCAACATTGCCTCATGCCCTCTATCTTAACAGAATAGTTCTAAGCCTATTCCATTATTCTCCTTCTTACCGCTGAGGCAGGGATGTCTCACTGTGCACATCTTTACCCAAAGGCATGTCCCTGCTGGCATCTGATAAATGTTTCTAGAATTTTCCACTAGAAATATTTTTATTCGGTTCAAAGTCATCTTTTCTTCTCAAAAATCTCCAAGGCTGATGCTTAATACTAAGCATTAAATTTAGACCAGCATTCAAGTTTGCATTGAAAAAAATTGCTTTCAGCTGTCTTGGGAACTTAGAAACTACTTAAGCCCCACTCTTTTTCTGCCTCACAATGGAGAGGTCCTTGAGAAATGGGAGGAGGTGTGTCTGTGTGCATTTGAGACAAGGTCTCTGTATGTAGCCATGGATTCACATCCTTCCTGCCACTGCTCCTGAGTGCTGGGATTCAGGTCTACACCACTGTGCCTGGAGACGGTAGGGGTTTTGAAAACGATGTTACTGGGGATGGGATCCTGTCCTAAGAGGCCCCACTGCCCCTCTCAGACCCCACAGAAAGTTCGGGAGAAGCTGAACCCCTTACAACTTTTCCTGCATCAAGGGCTTCTGAGTCCAGGCAATCCAGGAGAAGCCAGAGGAGCTGCAGAGATTTAACAAGCTCTCCAAATTAGAGAGCGTTTAAAACCAAGTGCCACCTACTTAGGTTCTACAGCCGTTCCCTTGCTGGATACTTGCCTCAGTTAGTGACCAACTGCATGTATCCAAAAGAGAGTCTGCTAAACCAGCTTGGACGAATAGAGAAAACTATGTGTGCCGAGCTCCTTCATAGCCAGATGCAGGCATAAACCCCCTGTTAAGAGGTGTCAAAACCCATTGCCTAGACCAGGCAAGGGAGGCATCCTTCTGTAAGCCGGTTCCCACGGTCTTTGATTGACAGAAAAAGAAGTAAACTTGAGCCCAGCCCTGCATGACACGAACAATGAATTAAGTGTTGTCCAAAGCAAACAGCGTTTGCTGAAGGGGACAGATTGGCACTCTCAAATTTTAAACTCTACCTCAGAGTAAAAGGAACCGAAGGTAGGAAATATTTAGATTGAAGGCATATTGGACCCCCTCTTCCCCGCTTCCTGGAACTGTCCCCTCTTCCTGCCATGGGTAGAAGGGATCTTAGCCCAGGCCTGGAACTTGAGGGGTGCCAGGTTCAGACATCCCAGTGGCTGTATTTGTTTGTTTAATTTACTCATGTATGCCACACATGTAGAGAAGAAACTGCAGCCTTCACAATTGAGTTCTCCCTTCCCACTGTGTGGTCCTGGGCATGAGGCTTGCACAGCGTGTGCTTCTGCCGGCTAGGCCGTCTCGCCAGCCCCTGTGGTGGTTTTGTTTTTTAAGGTAAGAGGCATCAAGCCAGGTGTGGTGGCATACACCTATAATCCCAGCACTTGGGAGGCCGGGCCAGGAAGACTTCAGGTTCAAAGCTAACCTAGGCCACATAGTAGGACTTCACTTTTTTGTTGTTTTGATTGCATCAAAACAAATTTGAACTTGGCAAGACCTCAACAAAGGAGCCCAGTTTATATGGAGAGGATAGATGTGGGCTGGGGCCTAGATCCTTCTTGGGCTAGAGAGTCAACAAGCCTCCTTTGTATGCTGGTTCACTTTAAGTTGAGGGAGAAGGGGCCAAGGCCATGGTGGCAGTGGTCTACCGTGCCTAAGGAGGCATCCTTTTCCTAAAATCCCAAAGGGCTACCCCTCAGTGTATTTGATCCTTTTGTCTTCCTTCAGGCTCCCAGAAACCTGCTCTGCAAAGGAGGTTACACCCTCAAAGAATGAGGGACATTTCAGAAATCAGAACAGGTGTATGGGGTGCTGTGGTTTGAATGTAAAATGCTCCCCCACAGGTTTCTATGTTTCAGCACTCGGTCCCCAGGACCAAGGTCCCCAAGGTGGTGGGGCCTGTAGCCTAGCTAGCAGAAATGGGTTCTGCAGGCGGGCCTTGAAGGCAGTGTCTGTTTCTAGGTCCAGCCTGAGCTCTCTGTTTTCTGATCCACCCACATGACAAGGGCTGCCATCTGTGTCCTGCTGTAGTGGATCAGGCTGCCCCAGCAGCCATGTCTTCACCACCGTGATGTCAGGTATCTGGTTAAAAAAAATAAGTAACTAACACATGGGGCATGGGAATGCCCCCAAACATTGATGTTAATGCAGGGGACTCAGCAGTGTGCTGACATTGGGAAATCCCAGGCAATACAACAAGGAAGGACCCAACACAATTCTTCAGGTCCTTATATACCCAAAGGGTGACAGAAAAGGGGGCATATTGTGGGAAATGGTGGGAAACGACCTGGGAGAACTACTCACTCAATAAGGTGGCTAAGAGAATTGGTTCCAAGTTTTCTTCCCAGCCAAGGTGCTTTCAAGACTCAAGGGGCTAGAGCTCAGGCCTGAAACAGGGGCCAAGAGCCTGGGCCCCATCTCTCTCTCATTACCAGGGAGGACAAGGCTTTCGAAGGGAAGGCCATGTGTCCATGCTAGCACCTCAGCTGGGGCAGCTGGGAAGGCAGCCATGTTCCCCAGGAAGAGCCACCTGGCTGGTTACCCTGATCAACAGCATGTCATTGGCCCATCTGTCCATCAGATTGTCTTTGGGGGAAGTCATCAGAGGCCACCACAGGGCCACCTTCTTGAGGCAGAGACCAACCATGCCCTGAGGCATCTGCCCTTGGTGGCTTAAGGCAGACCAGCGAGAGCACACAATGCCAGGGATTCTAGTGTTCAGTGTGCACTCACACCCTTCGTCCCACCTTTGAAAACAGGAAACAGGATCTGAAGGACTGGAAGACTTTGGAGACCACCTGGCTCACACTGGCACCAGGAGAGCCATAACAACATTCTAGTTGGTTCCCATTTTTCTCCTCTTTCTTCCATGGACCACCAAGAGCACCCCAATCCTTCCCACAGTACAGTGCTCTGATTTCTGTTTTCTGATTTGTTGTTAATCTTGATTTTTAATACAAGACCTAGGCTGGCTCAGAACTGGATACATAGTCTAGGATGGCCTGGAACTTGCAACCTCCTATAGGCTGGGATAATATGCCTGTACCACTGTCTTAGTTAGGGTTTCCACTGCTGTGAAGAGACACCATGACCACAGCAACTCTTATAAAGGAAAATATTTAATTGGGCAGCTTATAGTTCAGAGGTTTAGTCCATTATCATGGTGGAACATGGTGGCATGCAGACAGACACAATACTGGATCTGAGAGTCCTAAATCTTGATAGGCAGGCAACAGGAATTGAATTGTCTCACTGGGTGTAGCTTGAGCATAGGAAACCTCAAAGCCCACCCCCACAGTGACACACTTCCTCCAACAAGGCCATACCTACTCCAAAAAGGCCATACCTCCTAAAAGTACCACTCCCTTTGAGCTTATGGGGGCCAATTACTTTTAAACTACCACAGCCACCAACCTCAACAGATAGTTTTGCTAAATTAATTTTAATAAGGACCAATATTATTATTTGCTGTGCTGGAGATCTAACCCAGGGCCTTGTGCATGCCATGCAAGTGCTCTAGACCCTGGCCACACCCCCAGCTCCCCACTGATGGATTCTAGAAGCACTCATCTGTTGAGCCAGACCTTCCTCTCACTGGGGGATTCTAGGCAGGGGCTCTACCACTGAGCCACACCCCAGCCCCTCACTGGGGGATTCTAGGCAGGGGCTCTACCACTGAGCCACACCCCAGCCCCTCACTCGGGGATTCTAGGCAGGGGCTCTACCACTGAGCCACACCCCAGCCCCTCACTGGGGGATTCTAGGCAGGGGCTCTATCACTGAGCCACACCCTAGCCCCTCACTGGGGGATTCTAGGCAGGGGCTCTATCACTGATCACCAACCCCAGCCCTTGCCCTGGATCTTCTCATTGTTTTAGGACTCAAGACTCAGTTTCCCCTGAGTTTCCAAACACAATGAGAATCATCAGTCTTGGCCTCTTACTGTGTTACCTTCAGTTCTAAGCAGAGGACAGGAGTCTCCAATGGCAGACAAGGTGGCTATGGGGAAAAAAAAGATGTCAACCCAGAACTGGAGCAAGGGGTTTGCCAGTACCCTGTAGCTAAACCTCTCCCCCTCTTCCCTCTCTGTTGAGAGGCATCTGGACCTCCTCCACAGCTCCAGGGAGCTTAGGCTATGAACTCACCAGGCCATCCATTGAAAGTGGCTTTTACCTTAGTTGGGATGCAAAGAGATGTGTTTGCCACAAATCTTCTGGTGGAGACACACATATCAAAACCTGCAAGCACGCAGAGGGCTTCATGCCTGAGCTTTGCAGTGCGTCTCCACCTCCCTTGCTGCAGAGGCTGAGCCTGACTTTCAAAAAAAGGGCACTGCAGCCCTTACCAAATCTCAGGAGGAAAAGTCACTGCTAGTTCCTTCCAGGGGCCCCAGCCTCCTTCAGGGATTCCTCTCAAGAGAAGAAAAAACACAAAAATGTTCAGAGTGTCAAAGGCACACAGCGTTGTTGATTCCTCTTGGTGTCTGCCTGAATATTAGATGCAAATAAGTGCTAATAAGTACAGTTGGAAAAGCTAATGGAAAAACTGCCCTTCCCAGGAGGATTGCTGTACACAGAGCAGCCACAATGGCCCGACTAGCTGTGCTCACCGGTCATAGGGACGCCTGCATGGACTGGCTCTAGGGAAATAAATCCTGTGAAACTTGTTCTATGAAGGCAGTTGCTGTTTAAAGGCACCTCCCGCTTTGTGGCTAGGCTGGGGATGGAAGCCCCATTATCTCCCCACTGGCCAATCTGTGCAAACACTTGCATGAGGGTAGGTGTGTGTGGGGGGGCACATGTGTGTATTTACCCTCCAAAGGGTACGTGCCACTGAAGAGGTTCTGTTGACAATCAGGCTTCTGAGACTAAATTCCTGGGTTAGTTCAGGCCCAGTTGCAGATGTGGAGCTCACTGGCAACCATCCAGTCAAGCTGTAGCAGGGACTCTGGGTAGCTTTCTGCCCAGTCCCCCCATTGTTTTCAACTCTTCTCAGCTCTGACGGTGTTTGAATATAGGTTGACGTTTAGACCATTTTTCCTGACTTGTGAGTCCTGCCCCTCACATCCACCCCTCTCAATCTGAACTTGACTGAGGGGACACAGATTGGCACCTTCCTTCCCACAAGTAACTGCTGCTGCCAGAGGAGCAGTATAGGTCACAACACAGCCCCGAGCCTCAGACCATCTTGAGCTCCAAAGAGGGTACTCTGGCATGCTGTAGAATAATGCTTTTGTACACTGGTTTAATAAAATGTTGATTGGCCAGTAGCCGGGCAGGAAATATAGGCAGGATAAGCAGACAAGGAGAATTCTGGGAAAAGGAAGGCTGAGTCAAGAGATGCCAGCCCACTGTCCAGGGAGCAGCATGTAACGGCACACAGGTAAAGCCATGGAAAACGTGGCAACATATAGATGAACAGAAATGGGCTGAGTTTAAATGTAAGAGCTAGTCAGTAGTAAGCCTATGCTAATGGCCAAACAGTTTTAATTAATATAAGTCTCTGTGTGTTTACTTGGGTCTGAGCAGCTGCAGACTGGGCGGGACACAGGAAAACTTCAAGCAACACTGACATGAACCCATTCCACTTGGAAACTGGCACACCTGGGCCCAATCCTGACTCCACCACCACCCAGGTTTGCTGACACTAACAACTTGGTGGCATCCTGTACCTCAGTTTCCTCACATGAAAGGTAAGAATAATAGAACATGCTAAATTGTCGCAAAGATAAAAAGGATAAAGGGAAGCTGGGTGTGGTGGTATGTAGACGGATTTTTCTTTGGGCTGCCAGCTCATAAATAATGACACAGAGAATTATTATTAATTATGAAAGCTTCGTCTATAGCTTAGGCTTGTTCCTAACTAGCTCTTATAACTTAAATTAACCCATTTCTAATCTACGTTTTACAATGTGTCTTTTTACCTTTCTTTCATTCTGTATGTCCGCCTCCTTCCATGTCTCATTGGGGTTTCTCTGCCTCTTGAATATCTCCTCCTACTTCCTCTCTCTGCCCAGAAGTCCCACCTATACCCCCTGCCTAGCTATTGGCAGCCCAGCTCTTTATTAAACCAATCAGAAGGTGCCTTGGCAAAAACACATCTTCACAGTGTAATCAAATATTCCTCAACAGTGGTAGGAAAAGCCAGCACTTGGAGGTTGAGAAATGAAGAGTATGGTGTTCACGGTCAGCTTGGACTACCTGGCAAATCTGAGGCTAGCCTGGGCTAAAGCGACGAGACAACCTATCTCAAAAACAGAAACAAAACAAAAAACGATGGAAGGAAAGTCGTCATATGCTTATCAGTCGTCTCACCTGCCCTGGTGGCGATCCTTGGATACTCTGAGCTTAACTGAGGCCATTGAAGAGGTCCCAAGACCACTCAGGCCTTCCAAGAGCTCTAGTGTTAGGGGCTCCCTGGCTGTGCTTAGGAGTGGCTCCGTTCCTTACCGGGGGCCACCACACCCTTATCAGGTCACTCAACGGCCACAGGTCCATTTCAGGCCCTAACTTCATCACCCATCTGGGTCAGCTGGATGGAGTTAGGCAGGGACTGACTTGCTCAGTTTAGAATGGTTAATCTGGGTGCACAGTCTTTCCTCCTGGCGCCTGACTGCCCCCTGCAGGTCGGGGCTCCTCTTCTAGGGGTGGGGGTGCTGGGAAGCAAGGATTTGAATCCACAGCCCTGGAAATAAGTCTCCGGTCCATCCTGTGCTGTGTGGCTGTGGACCGGTGACTTTCCCACTCTTATTCTGGGTGTGGATGAAGATGGCTTGCTTGCTTCAGCTTTCAGGTTGGTGCCAGGCAGACCCTTAAGAATGAAGTTCACAAACGAGAATCCGGGTCATTGGGTACTTGTGGTTAACTATAGACCCCGAAATTTGGGGGTGAGTGCCAAGAAGAGACAAGGCATTGATTGAATTCCACGAGGACTGGAGTCTGGGAACCTACCTAAATCTTCCCTTTGCGAGCCCTGCGCCCCCCGCAGTGTTGGGGCTACAGCAAGCGACCCTGTCTGCTGGCGCCTTTTCTTTTTCCCCAGGTCAGCATGGGGTTACTGGGTGCCACTGCCGGGGCAGTGGCAGCTAAGAAGATGCAGAGTGGAGCCAAGCGGCAGACTATAGTCCAGCACTGGGGATCCCCCAGCCGAGCACAGCAGGCGCCAATCCCGCCCCACCCCCCGCGGACGCACGACCGCGCCCAGCGGCATCTCCTTCGGAGCGCGTGGCCAGTGGGGCCGCGGTAGCCGCAGAGCGCGCGTGGGTGTGGCGCCTGTGAGCTCCCGGGAGGGCTGAGCGATCAGGAAAGAGATTTCCCCCTTCTCTGCCCCGCCACCCCGTAACTGCTTTCTACCGTGGGGCGGGGCCCTGACTGGGGGCGGGGCGCCGGGCGGGCGCGGCGCGGCGCTATTTCCAGCCTTGCCTGAGGCTTCGCTCGCACTTCGCTGGGAGCCTTCCCAGCGCTGGAGCTGGACCCGGTTCCGGTGGTACCGCGGGGAGGAGACAGGACCGGGCGGTGGCGGCGGAGACAGGGGACGCAACCAGTGCCTGGGACCCAATAGGAGCACGCCGCCGCAACCTCTCCCGCGTTCTCCCGCCGCCGACTCCACGCCAATCGCCCACTCCTGGCACCTAGGACTTACACAGAGAAAGAGACGCAGCCCGGCCCGAGCTGGAGCGGAGATCCTACTTGCTTCCCAAGCTCCCGGGAAGAGGATTCTCCTGCCGCCGAGACCCGCGCCGGACCGGAGGAACCCGTGGCCTGGAGAGCGCCGGCCGCTCCAGGTGAGTGCCTGCGCCTCCCAGTGCCGGATGCTCACCGAAGGGATGCCCCCGGGAACCCTTGAGTGAACCCGGGACCGCTCTGAGCGCAAACCTCGCCGCTCGACATAGATCGGAGTCCCAAGCTGCAGGTGCTGATGGGGCGTGTGGTGCTTGGCTCTGGCGGTACTTTGGGGACCGGCCCCCATGAGCGGGAACTTTAATTAGACTTTCGATCCTTGGTTCTCTCCGCGCCTGGGAACTGCCTCTTTCTCTCTCCTAAGGCTCTCCCGGAAGAACCTACGCTCCTCCTTCTAGACCTGGATGCTGGATGCGTGGTGGCAGCTTTGGGAGATGAACGGCGAGCGCCCCAGGGCTAGGCTGGAGCGTCCAGGGCGCCGAGGCTTTGGCGTGCGCTTGGAACTGGGACTTAGGGGGTCAGTTAGAGGCAGTGGAGCGAAAGGGGAAGTTATTGGTGACCTTGGCTCCTTCCCGGGAGGCGTAAGGTATCTGTGCTCTCCGTCTCGCGCCTCTCCTCCCCGCAACTCTCTAGGGCCCCGGCCTGTTTTGTGCTCCTGGCGAGTGTGCGTGCGTCAGTGATCGCAGGGAGGTGTGTGCATGCGTGTGTCCCAGAGTGCGGGAGTTGGAGCCTCCAGCGCCTGGGGATAGAGGGCAGTGAGATGATCCTTTTTGCGGCGGGACCGAGCCCAGCTCTAGCGGCAGCTGCAACTCCAGCTCCTGAGCGTTAGGGCCGCTTCGGCTTCGCGGAAGGCCGGCCTGGCTAGGCGAAGGTGCGTTCCCGGGTTTGGGCAGGGCCAGAGGTGGCGCTTGGGCATGAAGTGACCTCTCTTTATTTCCCGCGCAGGACTCCAAATCCTAACTTCAGTTGTGCATGTTGTCTCTGGGCCCTGCGGCCCTCACCTGGAGCTAGAACAGTCGGGGAGGAGAGGGGGACGACCGTGTCCCAGGTTGCAGGCATACAGGTCGGATCTTGGAACACTGTCCTGCATCCCTTTCGACATCATCCGTGTCTCTGAGTCTCTGAGCCGCTTCCCAGCAGGACCCTAAGCTTGATTGACTCTAAGGGGAACAGGCTTCTGGAGCTATCCGTTTCTATGGATGTAGCCAGGCAGCAGGCCGCGAGGGAGACTCAGTTGGGGCAAGGGCAGGCAGCTCTAGGTGGTAGGGGTGAGTAAAGGAGTAAAGGCAGATTAACTATTTATCCACCTCCCTCCAGGATCACAGGCATGAGCTTCCTGCACCAAGTCCACTTTTTTGAGGGTTCGCTTTTACCTTTGACTGGTGGGTAGGGGTGCCTTGACTTAAGACACAAAGAACTCTTTTAAAAATGTCCTACCCCCACAGTGTCTCCTGAGCCTGTCACCCTAAAAGCACTGTTGGAAAGATAAGGGAGGGGCAGTGATTTCATAGAAGACCCTCTTTCTTTTCTTTTTGAGGCAGGGTCTCACCGTCCAACCCAAACTGGCTTGAAACTCATGACTTCAACCTGCTGAGTGCAGGAATTACAGGTACACACCATCATGCCCTACAGGAAATTCTCTTTTTAATCCAGCCACCTCACCACCTACAGGCAGATGGGGTGCTGGACCTCTTGAGGAGAGTGGAAACATGTTCTGGAGGCTTCGGCAGATCGGCCTCTGTAAAGTGACACACAGAGAGGTGCTATTCAGACCCCGAAAAGACAGTCAAATGGGGTGATCAATAATCCAATAGCATTTGAACACAGAAAACCCCAAAGCCTGACCCCATCCCATCATTTGGCAGAGTCATCATGGGACACATAAATGGTCAACTTATTTATTCATTTACCCGGAATCCGACCTGGTGGGAGTGAATTATGTTTCCCTAGTATTGATTTTTGTTTTTCTTGTTTTTTTTTTTAAGACCCCAAATTTAAAAAGTCAAGGCTTTCTCAAAGCAAGGTCAAGGATTAATTATTTATAGAGAGACATAAATCTGTGGGGGGGGGAGTGTGTGCTCATTTATAAATTCCCTGAGTGGGCAAAATGAAATCTATTTTTCTCTGGCTCCAGCCGGGAGAGGAGAGCTGGCTTGTTTGATGGAGGACACTTTGTAACTTAGCCTGCTGTTGGAGATGCCTTTTCCATCTCGAATCTGGAATATCACTTGGGAAATTTTATGCATATTTGCTGTGTTTCTGTAATGAACATTTACTGATTACGGAGTATCAAGGGAATTTGATTTTTTAAACATTTATTCAAATCTCTGTTTATGTAAGCTAATAAGTCTGAGAAAGTTCAGTTAACACCCCTGCCCCATGGTTGTTGGGTAAGTATGCTTGGCAGGCACATCCCAGAATTTGCCTTCCATTCACTTCCAGCAGGGAAAGTCAGATTTCTCTGATTGGAAATACGGTGCTGGCTGCTTCCCTGTACTTTACTCTGAGTTGGTGCCAGACGCTGCTTTTTGTGGTTTTGCTGATGGAGGAGAGGTCGGCGCGGCGCTCAGAGATGTGATTGCTGTTTTGCTGGTGTGTGGAGAGACAGAAAGCTGCTGTAGGCACTGGGAGTGCTGTTGGGGGCAGACAGGGAAGGTGTGGTCACCAGCTCACTAGCCTACACTGACCTGGAGTCTCACACCTGTTCAAGTGTCCGCACATCCCCCACTCCGATTTGCCCATGCAGCTACAACAGTCCGTAAACAACTGCCCAGCCCTGTGTTAATCAGAAGGTAATGAGTCTTCTAAGAGGAGCATTATATAATGCTGACCCGAGGAGGTCAAGATGGCACTGCAGAGGGACAGCCAGAAAGAAAATAGATGAGTAAAGATGCTCAGCCTATGTGCATCGGTGGCATCAGTATCCGGACATTGGCTGGAGGTGGGCAGCCTTCGTGTGACACTGTGGTGCCCAGAGGCTCCTGGATATTTGTCCTTGCAGTTGGTTTCTAGATTTGTCTGGCTTCAGGGCAGCTGTGTCTTTTCCCTCCCAAGAAAAAGCTGCCCTGGAATAGAGGTGACTCACTGGTAACCTGGGGACAGCTTCCTGAGCTCAGGTGGCAGAGGATAGGACGACATTAGCTTACTTACTTACTGGCTGTGGCAGAGGATGTGAATCACACATTGGTAGTGTAAGAAGCTGTGACTTCTACCCTCTGCAAAACTACCTGTTTGTGCTCTGATGCTGCAGATGGACTTGACTGTGGGAGGTTAGGAATTCAGAAGAAAGTTAACGCTGTCAGGAAACCAGGGAATGCTGTGTCCTGGGGAGCCAACAGCCAGAAGCAGCCCTGGCCCTGCTCTCACAGAGTACCCGGATCTAGGCTCAAGGTTGGGGGGATCAGACATAGCTGCCTTCCCAGCCTGGCAGGATGGGGTTTCCATTCTTACTTCCCACCTGCAAGGCCCCACTTCCAGGGAACTAGTATTTCAGAAAGTCTGTTGACAGTGAAGGTATGGTATCCTTTTCCTGCCAAACCTGGCTGGCTTTGGTGGGTGACATTTATTTGAACTCAACTATAAGTATCATGGTTGAAACCTGGAGTCAAATGACTCTTGTGTCACACTCCCATGTCAGTCCCCTTCACTCTGCCACCAGTGTGTTCATTGAGTATGTATTGGATGTCTGTCACTGCCAGGCCCTGGAGACAAGGTAAGCAAAGGCAGGGCCGTGTCGGCCCTCTTGGATCAGAGATTTCATGCCACTCATCCATCGCTCCATCGTACGCTAGGCAAAGGCATTGTGAGAGGTAACCAAAGCCCATGGGAGTCTAGGCTTGAGAATGGTGGGAAGGGTATGCCCAGGTCGTTTCCTTACGGCACTGGACCCGTGTGTGCTAAGCAAGTGCTCAATCAGAGCTGTGACCCAACAGGAATAGTTAGGTTGTTATGAGCCCTACGAGAGAGTGGGCTGCCTTAGACAGAGGGCCTGGGGATGAGAGGACTGAGGAAATGGCTCCTCTGCTAAGATCTGAAGGAGCGGCTGCTGTGTTCCAGGCGAAAGGCATAGGGGGTGGGGAGGAGTTGGGGGAAGACCAGGCATGGGCAGTAGCCTGCACAGTGGTCCCTGCTGAAGGAATGTATGAGAAGGCTCTGATCACTAGCTATGAGAAGACCTCTGTGTGCCGCTGACAGGTGAAGGAGAGGGCCAGAGGTGGCTGGAGACCTGACAGTGTGGTGCCTTGAGACCGAGTGCATTTGGATTGTATTTAGCTGACTGCTGTGGTAGGGAGGCCTGTGGGAAGGGAGAGGCAATGACCCTGGAGATGCAGAACCTCGGTTCCCAAGGAATTGGTTTGGGAGGGGACGTGGTGAGGTGGTTGAGATGAGGCTTGTAGGACACTGGTGAGAAGTCTTGGTTTCTGAGACAGAGACCCCCGGACCCTGAGCTCCTGTCTACTCCGGTGGCCCGATGGCTGGCTGTGCAGCCAGGTCTCTCTGTAGTACCTTCCCAGCCCGGCTCCCTCCCACCATTCTGGTCACTTTGGCTGTGTGAGGAAACACGAAGACTAAAAGACACTCGGAGAGGAAAGGGTTGATTTCATCTTACATTTCCACCTCACAGTTCATTATGGAAGAAGTCAGGACAGGAACTCAAGCAGGAGTCTGGGGGCAGGGACCGAAGCAGAGACTGTGAAGACCCCTGCTCTCTGACTCACCCCTTGGCTCAAGGTCAGCTGCTTTTCTTACTTCTCCTAATCTGCACAGGGTGGCCCCACCCACAGTGGGCCAGACTCTTCCACATCAATCACTCATCAAGAAAATTGGCCTTGGAAGAGGTGAAGAGTGGTGAAGAGCACAGACTCATGTTCCAGAGGACCTAGGTTCAATTCCCAGGCCATCCAGTGTTTGATCACGCCAAAACAAAACAATAAAAATAAATAAATAAAAGGAAGAAGAAAATGGCTAATCTGATGGAGGCACCCTCTCAATGAAGGTTCCCTCTTCCCAGATGACTCCAGCTGTGTCGAGTTGACAACAAAACAAAACTAGGAACACAGTACTCAAGGCCAGAGCACCTTGACCGACTTTCTCTCTGTGGTTATTAAAAATCAAAACCAACGAAACAAAACCGCTCGTAGTAGGCACTTAGTGAATGAGGGCCAGGCAGAGAGAGCACTCACTGCTCTTTTTCCTTCTGTAGCTGACACCCCCTTTCTGCTGAACTAGCCTCACTCGGGACCCGGGACCCGCCTTTCCCCAGGGGAGTGGAGCAAGGCTGCCTGCTCTGTCCTGTGTGCTGGCCACTTGCAGGCCTCTGATACCCCCTTCTTCTGGAGTCAGTTGCCTGCTCCCCCCCCCCCCCCCCCCCGCCCCATGCTGTGTCCACTTAGCTTCCCGGTCCTCCAGTAGTTTCTTCACCTGCCCAGTAGTTGATCTAACCTGGCAGTTGGCTGGCATCTGCCCCAGAAACTCTCCTCCTCATGCCTCTCTCTTCTTCCCACCGCTCCATCACACTGTACCTATTCCATCCCTTTAAGAGGCTCTGCCCCAGGCTGAGAGCTCCCCGACTCCCTCTGAAGTTTCAATCTTCTCAGGCCGTCTGCAGCTGAGGGACCAGCTTCTCCACGGACTGGACTGCGTCCCTGTCCCCAGGCTTCCGTCATCCTCTTCCAGAGTTGGGGTGGGGGAAAGCAGGCCTGTGAGTCACTTACTTCCCGGTGTGCCCATGCTGCTGGCTGCAGGCCTGGTTGCCCAGCTGCAGGCAGCAGCCCAGGTCGCTGTCACCTTGTCCTCACTCTGTCTGGGCCCGAGCCAGCTGCTTCCAAGCTGGGCCAGCCTTGGGGATGAGAGCAATGACAGGCCAGGTTCTAGGCCGTACAGTGTCATGCTTTGTAACCCCCGGCCTATCTGAGGCTCTTTGACCGAGGTAGGTTGTTCTCTCCCACTCTTTCTGGTAGTGAGTCCCCTGTGGCTGTCTGCAGCTTGCTCAAGGCTTTCTGTTGAGGCTAGCCTGGCCCTCTTCCGCTGTGACTGCTAGCTGTCTGTAGACCACTGGGCATGCCCAGATTCCCATCTTGTGGGGAGGTGACAGAGCAGGGTCCCTTTGCCAGCATTCTATACCCTAGGCTCAGATTGACTCATGGCTCAACAGACAAGTCATACCCATCTTTGAAGCTGTCTCTTTTGGGGGACTGACTCATCTGTCTGGTCAAGATTCATCTGCCCAGTCTTGTGAGTACTGAGACCTTCCTCCAGCTTTGTTGGGGGGCAGTGTGCTTCCTGCATTACTGGTGGGGTAAGGGAAGGAGGCAGGGAGCATCTCAGCATCCAGCAAATACCGACCAAGGTCCTTCTATGTGTGCGGCCCCATACCTAGCCTTGGAGAAGCTGGGCCAATGTACTCAGGCCACAGGGCCACAGAGCTCCTAAGAATGTTGCTTTCTCCTGCTGTGTCAGCCATGAAGAGAGCGGTCTGGAGGAGGCACACAGTGACTGCTGGCTGGCAGGCCTGGAGACCTAGGCTTTAAGTCTGTCTGTACTGGTGGAGTTACTGTGTGGCACAGTCTGTCTACACTGTCTGAATTAGTATTTGATGTAGACAGTCTGTCTACCTTGTGGAGCCAGTGTGTGGTACACGTGGTCTGTGTACCTTGGTTGAGTCTTGCGAGTTAGCACTGCAACTTTCCATTTAGTCTGTCTGCCCACTCTCCAGGGCCTCTGAACAGAGCTCAGAGAGCTCAGACTCCCTGGCTTCAACAGCTTTCTTGGTGACCAGCCTCTGCCCAGGCCCAGACTTCCTTTCAGACCCCAGCCTGATGTGCCAGCTGCTTTTATCTTCCAGGGCTTAGGTGGTTAATCCCAATGGGCAGTGCAGTCTGTCTACATTGTTGGAAACCAGTATGTGAAGCAGGTAGTCTTTTAGCACAGGTTGAGCCAATATGCATGGCGGGGGCTCTGTCTACACTTTTTCCCAGTTTATTGTATACCACCTGTTTACACTGGAGGAACCCAGCTCACTATGAAGTCTGTCTATACTATTGGCCAATGGGTATATCATTGGAGTCATTCAAAACTGTTTGAGTCAGTGTTCAAAGCAGGCACTGGCTACCGTGGTGGAGTTCAACATGTGATCCAGGCAGAATGCCACACTGCTTGAGACAGTGGGGGACATGGTCAACCTCAGGCTTGCTGGGGCCAGTGTTCTGGGTTTCTCTGGGAACCTCTGCCCACTCCCAGGTGCCTCTCTCCCTTCCAAGGATACCTCCCTACCTTTCCTCCAATAAATACCTGGGTCCAATGTGGGTCCCATTCCCTAGGGATGGTTCCCATGTCTGTAAATCCTTTCAGCGGAGCCCGCCTGCTGTCCATGGTCAATGCTCCCTCTGCCATCCTTCACGGCAGCTACTCTCGTGTCTTTATCCCTGGAAACTCATTTAGCATGGGTTACTGCCTTGGTGTTCATAGTAAATTGAGTTTCTCCTGCTTGGGTCCCTCTTGCTGTTTTCTGCTTAGATTTGGGGTCTCGTGGGGTTTGGCTTCATCTGCAAATCTAATTTCATCACCATTCATCCCATGAAAGCACACTTTATGCCTATTATTTAACTCTTCCCCATTTCCTTCCCATAAATTAAAATGTCAGCAGACAACCATGACAACCCCATACATCCCTCACTCCGCCCTAGGGGGCCACCTCTGGGTTGTAACTGAAGCCGAGTCAAACTGGTTCGAATCTTAGCTCTGCACCTTAGTCATTGTGTGGGCAGGGGACTTGGTGTCTTCATCTGTAAAATGAGAATGATGGACTCCACCTCCTACAGCAAAGTCTAGCAGCTTTTGGCAAAGTGACAGCAGCTGATTTTTATTGTCCTTTGTGTTTGGTCTCTTAGCCTAACATATTGGTCAGGAATCTAAACTAATAATGTGAAAAAGATTTTGGGCGGGGCATGCAATGCCTCTGCCAGTATCCCTCAAGGATAAAGGAATTTGTGTGTGTGTGTGTGTGTGTGTGTGTGTGTGTGTGTGTGTGTATCACGTGTGTGCAATGCCCCAGGAAACTGAAAGCATCAGAACTCCTGGAGCTGCCTGTGTGAGTGCTGGGAACCAAATCTGGTCCTCTGGAAGGGCCCCAAGCACTCTCAACTGCTGAGCCATCTCCCCATCCCCACATCTTTTTACAATGGTTTCCCAGTGACACAATGATGTGTTTCACAAGTGCATTTTAAAGCCTTTTATTCCAGTTACAGCGAACATACACCAAAATGAGTGGGTCATATGTGAGCAATGTAGCAACTGTCAGAGAGCTGCTGAGGCCCGTGTTCCCAGCACCGGAGCTGGAATCGTTATATGGCTAACATACATCCCAGAGCTTCCCTCTGACCTATTCCAGTCACCCCACTTCACCACATGTAACTGATAGGTCTGTTTTCCTTATTCTTACACTTGATAGATGATACGGAATTACAGCCTGTGTACATGTGTGACTGGGTCAGCATCATGTTTAAGAGATTCATCTGCAGTGTGTGTCTTTGCTGTTTTTCCATTCTGGTTATTCTCTAGGGCTCCCACTGAGGTTTGCATGAGTGTCCACCAGAGGCCCACGTTTGGAAGGCTTTGTTCTTAAGGTGGCACTAACTGGGAAGTATTGCAAACCATTAAGAGGTGGAGTGCTTTGGGAGATCTTTAGGTTATCATTCAGGGCATGCCCAAAAAAGGATCGTGGAGTCACACTGGTCATCTCTTTGCTGCTGCTTCTTGGCTCCATGGCGTGCCCTGCCACTGTCATTGGCACCCTCACCAGAACCCCAAAGCGTTTGGGGCCGCCTGATCATGTATCAGAAACCCTAGGATCATGAGCTAAAAGCCTGTTTTCTTTTTACAAAGCCTCATCTGTTTTGTTGTGGCAGCAAGGAGCTGGTTGATACCATTCCACTGTGTGGATATACTCTGATTTACTTACCCATTCTTTTGTTGATTGACATTTAGGTTGTTCAGAGTTTTTGACTATTACAAACCATATTGACATGTTTCTGCATGTGTTTCTTGGATACATATAAACATTTCTGTGAAACTTGGACTTAAGAGTCTCTAGGTTGGGGAATGCATCTTCTATGGGAACTGCAGGCAGATTTCTAAAGTGGTCATTCACCCAGGTATGGAGGTGCACACCTGTAAATCCCTGCACTTGGGAAGCTAAGGCCAGAGGATCATGAACTCAAGACCAGCCCAAACTTGCTAGCGAGACCCCGTGTGTGTGTGTGTGTGTGTGTGTGTGTGTGTGTGTGTGTGTGTGTGATCGTACCACCTTAGTTTCCTCAATAGTCATATGTAAGGCCTCTGGTCACTCTACATCCTTCCCAACACTGTGTGTGGTTGGCTTTTGTCATTTTAGTTATCCTGTGACTATGTAAAGCTATCACACTGTGCTCTTAATTTGATTTCTCAGATGACTAATAGAGTTTCTTTTTTGCCCAGGATATTTTGAAACTGAAAACATTCTTCAACAAATCTTAAAATTCACTTCCACCCCCAGATGATAAGATTCTTAAATGTCTATATAGGTGCATATGATTCCTTTCCGGGGAAGTTTGAATCTGCTCTTCTAGAAGGAGGAGACAGAGTAGTCTGGAGTTTCTGTGTGAGAGTGGGAACTATAACAGACACCATGAACTTTGAGTCTGCCCTGTGGGACTCAGGTTCACTGCTGTGTTTCAGTGTCCAAGACCACCCTAGCACAAAGTAAGGCCCCTTGGCAGTCCAATGAATGAAGGCCCACGTGATGAAGAGCTGCCCATTCGTCTTCCTAGCCCCTCCTACCTACCTGACTCAACAGGAATTTGGTAGTATAGTGAGCTGCCCTGCTAAGGACTCCGGTGCTATAAGCACTGGCCATTGAAGAGTATCATCCCTTAGCTGGGCCTGGTGCACAGTCCTGTAATCCCAGACATTCCAGAAGCTGAGGCAGGAGAATCACAAGTTTATGGCCTACTTGGGCTACAGAGTGAGTTCAAAGCCTGCTTGGGGAACTTAATTTGACCCCGTCTCAAAAGAAAATGTCTGAGAGTATAGCCCAGTGGTGCAGGCATGAGGTAATTTCCCTTGCCTAGAATCTAGCACTGAGGGGCTCCATGGTAGAGCACTTGCTTAGCATGTGTTAGGTTCCATTCCTTAGGTTCTTCATCTTCATCCTCAATTGGCATACTATCTGTTGGGTCCCCATGCCCCATCAAAAGCATGTTCCCTGTGTGTGTTATGGGCTCCTCGGCTTTCAGCACTAGCTTGCCGTAGCTGACATGCTTTCCATAGCTGGCATGCTTTCTGTAGCTGACATGCTTTGCAGTCGAGTGGAAGCAGAAGCTTGTGTCTAATAAAGCAGCACCTCAATGGATGCTGCCACCGCCTGACCATAACAATGCCTTCTGCCTTTGGCTGCATCTGGTCCACTTCCTTCCAGTCTGAAAGAAGTCTTTGGAAAGCAATGTGATTGGGCAATGAGAGCCCTGGGTCAGAGTCCTTGGAGTGAATATGCTGTTCTTTGTGTTTCTGTTATTCTCAGGGAAGTGAGTAGAAGTACAGCTCTGGTGCAGCTGACACAGAGTGATGGGGTGTCTAAGTCTTGACAGAGTGGGTAAGGGATTCTAGCTGGGGCAGCTGGGCTGACCCTCAAGACAGAGAGACCACACCTCCTTGATGAATTGGTGTGAGCCCACCCCCGAGTATCAGCAACGAGAAGTCCACAGGATAAAGACACTGGGTGCCCAACAGACACAAATACATAAGATTCATTAGAGGATTCTAGAAGGTTTTCTGGAAGAAGCCAACTTGAGATTGCTTATCTCCAAGGTGAGAACTCTCAATCTTGGTATTGGGCGAAATTCTCTCCAAGGTTTGGGATCACCGGGCACACATTCTGTGTGAGCCAAATACAAGTCACTTTCAAACAGGACAGCAAATGACTCCATGACACACACATTGTTTATGTGATGTGTAGGCGGGTGTGAAGATGGAAGACCTAAAAGTGGTTTGGGAAAACAACACTTTTTTTTGGTAGGAAGGCGGATTAGGGAGGTTTATGGTCTTCTGTGATAACTAATATGAAAGGTTTATCAACACTTTAAAAAAAAAAAGCCTGACGTTTTTTGCGAAATTGATTTGAAGACTTGGCAGATTTGAGGAATCATTCAGTAACATTTTTACGGGTCGATGCTAATTTGATTCTGCCGACCGGCGCGACGCGCCAATTTACTGCCAGACCAGCATTAAGCACGGACCTTCTGTGCGGAGTTTTATAGGCGGACAGCTCATAAAGATGTGTACTTGACAAGTATCCTGCCTCTCTTAGGATGTAGAGTATGAAGTGTTTATCAAAAACCACCTGAATCGCCCCTGCTTTGGACTGGTAAACAACCTGGGGACTTCTGTCTCATACTTCATTCAGTATTTCATGTCTCATCACTCCAGACCCTGGTGTGTGTGTGCCGGGAGCCTTTGTCTCCAAAAGCCACCTCCAGACACATGACAAATTCCGGGGGAGGGGGATCGGATGTTCTGAAGGATGGCTTTGGAAACAGTCTCCTGCACATAACCACCCATGACTATGCATTCCCTCGGGGCCCTCAGCACAGCCTCTCGGGAGTTCCCTCTTAAACCGCTCCAAAGGTTCCTTGGAAGAAATCAAAGGTTACTAGGTGTGGTGGCACAAGCCTGCAGTCCTGTCATTTGAGAGGCTGAGGCAGGAGACTGCTAGTCTGGTGCCAGCCCGGGCTACTTTGTGAGACACTGTTTTTAAAGAAGAAGAATGGGAAGGGGAGGAGGAGGGGGAGGGGGAGGGGGAAGAGGAGGGGGAGGAGAAGGAGGAGGAGGAGGAAGAGGAGGAGGAGGAGGGGGAGGAGGAGGAAGAGGAGGAGGAGGAGGGGGGGAGGAGGAGGAAGAGGAGGAAGAGGAGGAGGGGGGGGGAGGAGGAGGAAGAGGAGGAGGAGGGGGAGGAAGAGGAGGAGGGGGAGGAGAAGGAAGAGGAGGAGGAGGAAGAGGAGGAAGAGGAGGAGGGGGAGAAGGAGGGGGAGGAAGAGTAGGGGGGAGGAAGAGGAGGAGGAGGGAGGGGAGGAGGAGGAAGAGGAGGGGGAGGAAGAGGAGGAGGAGGAAGGAGAGGAGGAGGAAGGGGAGGAGGAGGAAGAGGAGGAGGAGGAAGGGGAGGAGGAGGAAGGGGAGGAGGAGGAAGGGGAGGAAGAGGAGGAGGAGGAGGAGGAGAGAGAGAGAGAGAGAGAGAGAGAGAGAGAGAGAGAGAGCGCTCAGAGGCTGCACCTGAAATAAACCTTTGGCCCCAGCGGCATACATTTTGCTTTCATTTTTATTCCCTGGGCTTCCCTTCGGTGGATTATGGGTGCTGCTCTCTCTCTTTTCCTAAGTACAGCTGTTTGAGCCTCACCACAGAGGCTCTCTGAAGCTTTGTTCAGCACACCAGAAAGTGTTTAGCAATAAAAATGATCAAAACTGCCCTTCTTTAATCTCAGACTCTGGAGACAAAGGTAGGTGGATCTCTGTGAGTTTTTGGCTAGCCTGGTCTACATAGCAAGTTCCAGGCCAGTCAGAGATACACTGAGAGACCTTATCTTACCAAAACCCTCAATCAACCAACAAAAACAAAACAAAACGATCCATGTTTTACCAGTGAAAACCACTGCTAGTATTTCCCAAAGGAGAACGTGGCTGTGCACACGTAAGCCTCCCCCGCCCCACTCCCCCCCTCCCCCCCCCGCTTCTGGAGTGTCTGCCCCAGCCAGTGCTAATTGCCCTTAGTTTAAGTGGAGAAGATTGCAGGAGGAGGGTGGGGAGCGGATAGACCTCCACCAGCACAAAAGCCTCCTGGGCCTTTGACAGAGGAGATCTGATCTTGGGCAAATGTCAAGGTGTCTTTTTGAAATCTGTGTTACGGTATCAGCTCATTGTGGGCATAAGGCTTCATCTGGATTTCATAAATATTGTATGGGACTCCATCATTGCCACCTGGGTCAGCCTGAGAACACAACAGCAACCTCCCTTTACACACACACACACACACACACACACACACACACACACAGAGAGAGAGAGAGAGAGAGAGAGAGAGAGAGAGAGAGAGAGAGAGAGAACTCCCCATCGCCATTGCAATCTATTGCTGAGTTGTCATGAAAAGCCAATTGGTGATATTTCAATCACAACGTCCCTGTAACAAATTCCATTCAAATTCCTAGGGAAGAGAGTTAAGGCTTCACCCTGCTGCTAGGAGAATGACACGCTAAATGTAGCTTCCTGGGGCCCTGGCAGCCATCCAGGCTTTGTAATTTATACTTCTCCTTCCTGGCTCTCCAAGTGACCTTGGAACCTCTGTGCTGCTAGATTTCTTAGGTTCACAGGGTGCTTTCCATCTCCCCCCACCTTCAGCGAGCCCTTCCAGGTCCACCCATCCTGTGGGAGTTTAGAGAAGGGATGACTAGACACCCCCAAGCACATGGCTGGTGACAGGAAGATTGTTTGTTGCTGCTGACCTTTCAGCTAAAATTGATGTCAGCTGTGAAACAGTCAAACACCGTGCTGAAAGGTGGCTTGCAGGTGACAGGAGTCTCTCTCCTAACCCCAGCGGCCAGGCAGGTAATCCTGGAAGAACTGGGCGTGGGGGTGGGCCTGGCGGCAGTGTGCAGCTACTCTCACCAGCGATTTTGGGTTGAGGAATAAACAAAGTGACCCCAAACTGCTGCCAGTACAGAATCTAGCATGGGAGTGGCGTGTAAGAAAGATTAATGTACAATTAAAACCCGTGTATGGGTAAATTACAGGGTGACAGCTATCTAATGCAAACACCGCATCCGTGTAATTAAGAGGAGTTACAGGCTTCCCAGGATCCGTTTAGCTGAAGGAAGTGCTGGGGCCCTCTGTGTGCAGGGGTGGAGACTCATCTGCATGGGGACCCTGTGGAGGCAGCAGGTGGGGGCAGTCTGCGGTATGTAAGGAATTAGCCTGCCCCTCTGGTCTCCAAGCACATCTAGCTTTCTCCAAACTGCTCTGACCTCTGTCTCCCACTTCACCTTTGCCTCCCAGGCAGTGAGAACCCTTGAATATCTTTTTTAAAACTGTTTTTAATTTCTCCTGCTTTGTCAGCTTTTTAAGAGATATGTTACATTATGTGGAAATTGGATGCTAACAAGATTTGTATGAATAAATTAGACTCTTAACTTTTTATGTTATTTCAAAATTGAAATGGACTCTAATGACAGTCAGAATTAATGTTCTGTTTCAAATAACTGCTGGGGATGTGACTACATTTGCAGTGCGGTCCTCCATAGCCCTTCCTAGGTGGCCTTGCCTGAGCAGCCACCTCTAGCCTCTTCCCAGAGGGGTGGCCCTCTTGCGGTTCCCTATGAACTCCCCGCCCATCCATGGGTTGGGAGCATGTTATATTCTGTCTAGATCTTTAGGTCCAGGCCCTCGAGGGACTGCTGGCAATAGCTGCTGCTGAGGCTCCCAATGGCGTCTGTAGGGAAAATTGGCCTGGGCCTTGGGTCATACCCTCCCTCACCTGTAGGCAGATGTCCTTGATTAGGATGGCGCTTTCAGCCATTCTTGAATGGGTTCTCTTCTGTCCAGAGCCCTCTCCTCAAGGCCCTCAGTTGTCTTTGGTCTATATCCCAACGTTTCCAGGGAACCTAACCTTGACCCCGGGCATATTGGGGTTTCTCTTTCCCTGGGTCCTCCTTGGCTCAAGTCAGCATCCTCAGAGACCTTTCAGAGACTTTGGTATCACTGTGATGAGCTTCCTGACATTGACAAGAGGAAAGAGGAAGGAAGTATTTTCTCACGACTCAGTGGAGTCAGTCCATGCTCAACTGACCCCATGAGTTAGGCAGAGCACTGTCACAGTAGTGAGGACAGGAAACAGGCCAGGGGGATACAGGAAGGGGGCCAGGGCAAGATATAACCCCTAAGTATGTATTCCAGGAGTCCTGGGAGATGGCTTAATGGCTGAAGTGCTTATTCTTCAAGCCTGAGGAGCTGAGTTCAAATCCCTGGTATCTGGGTACAATAACTGATCTATGACCCCAGTGTAGGTAGGGGATGGAAAACAGGTAGGCCACAGGGGCTTGCTGTGAGCCAGTCTAAATGACCTGGTGGTCTCTAGGTTAAGCCAGAGATCTTGGCTCAAAAAATAAAGTAGAGAGATGGGGAAATGTCTTAGTGGATAAAACACCTACCCTATAAGTGTGAGGTCTGGAATTCAGATCCCAGAACCTCCATAAAATACAAACAGACAGTGGCCACCTGTGATCCCAGAACCCATGAGGTAGAGACAAAGGATCCATGGGGCAAGCTGGCTAGTGAGACTGGCTCAAATCTGTGAGTCCAGTGTTCAGTGAGAGACTCTGCACCAATATCTAAGGTAAGGTACAGAGTGATTGAGAAAGACCAGATGTTGACTCTAGACCACCACACACATGTACACACATATGAGCCCCAAACATGCGCACAAGAGCACACACACACACATACACACACACCCACCACCACCACCACCACCACCACCACACCACACACACACACACACACACACACACACACACACACACACACACACACACTCCACCACCACCAACCTGAAGTGGTGTAGTGGTTTCAGTGAGAAATGCCCCCATAGTATTGGGCATTTGAACACATGGTCCTCAGCTGTTTGGGAAGGTTAAGGATGTGCAGCCTCACTGGAGGAAGCACATTGCTGGAGGCTGGATTTGAGAGCAGAAAGCCTCACCTACTTCCACTTTGCTCCCTCTGCTTCCTGCTTCTGCAGCCATGCCGGTTGATTTCAGCCATGAGTCCCCACCATGATGGACTCTTATCCCTCTAGACTCATAAGCCAAAATAAACTCTTTCTTCTACAAGTTGCTTGTGGTCCTGGAGTTTTATCATAGGAGAGTAGCTAAAATGGGTGATGAGCAATAAAACAAGACACTAAGTGTCAACTTCAGGCCTCCATACACTCATGAGTGAGTGAGCTTACTGCCACACATATGCACACACTCTTACACACACACACACACACACACACACACACACACACACACACAAGCACGCACACATGATACACTCCAGTGACCTGCTTCCCACAACTGCATACCAACTTTTCCCTGTCTTCACCTCTCAATAATGCCATCCTATTATAAACCCAATATGAGACTATTCATTGATTAGGTCAGCACCCTCGTTATCTCAGTGTCTCTGAAAATGCTGTTGCAGACAACTCCAAGATGGGCTTTGCTAATTGACTAGGAGCTTCTTAATGTGGTCAAGTCAACTATTATGATTAACTATTGGTCCAGGATCCTTCTTTCTGCTCTGGGTCCCCTCTTCAGCTGAGTTCTGGAGTTAGGGTACTGGACAGGATTTGAGAAGTGGCAGGGCTGCAGAGCTCCCACGTGTCTTAAGTTGCCGTAACACAGTTAGGAGTGGGCCAGGCCCCCTGGAACTGAGAAAGCCGATGACAGAATCAGAGGGATTTTTCTGCTAAGGGGCAAGTCTTAGGGGCTGCTTCCCACAGCTGAGGAGGGTGGAAGGGAAGGGGGCACTACCAGGGTCGGGAGAAGGGACATGGGCAGCTCAGGTACTCAGAGGCTTGGACATCTGTAGTAGAGTACTCAGTCCAGGATTGGGGGGTGGGGATTAGCACAAGGGGAAGTTCAGCTGCCATTAAGAAGGAATGGGGAACCAGGGTAGGCAGGCATTTGAATACTTAAATATATAGAACGGGCGAGGGTGTAGCTTAGTGGTAGATCTTGTGGCTAGCAAGCCAGTGGCTCTGGATTTGACCCCAAGGGCTACCTAAAATAAAACTAAATAAAAGAGCATGTACTGTGTGTGTGTGTGTGTGTGTGTGTGTGTGTGTGTGTGTGTGTGTGTGTGTGTGTGTGTGTGTGTACCTGTGTGTGGGTGCATGTATGTACACATGTGTGTGCAGGCCAGAGACTGACACTAATTGTCTTCCATTGCTCTTCACCTTCAATTTTGAGACTGGGTGTCTGGCTGATTCGGATAGACGGGCTGACCAAGAGCCCCAAGTGTCCTCCTCTCTTTGCCTCCCTATTGATGCAACTACAGGCTTGGGCCTCTGCACTGCCTGGCTTTTTTCATGGGTGCTGAGGATTGAACTCAGACCCTCAAGCTTAACTGACTGAGCCAAGTTCTCAGCTTCTAATTCTGTTTGCTTTTGAGGAGGCATTTTGTTGTCTAGCTCAGGCTAGTCTCCTGCCTCCACCTCACAAGCGCTGGGATTACAGGTATACAACCACCGCACCATGCTAGAATAAGATTTCTATGCATTTCTTGTATATAAATAAGAAGATGGATCTGGAGATGGATCCAGAATTTAGAACCATAGCCATGTGCTGATCATCAATATCTCCAAATTGCCTTTGGCTTCTGGACTTGAAGATTTCATAACCACTTTGTTAGTCTAGAGAGAGAATTCCCTACCTAAAGACAAGAGCCTGGTGTCTCATGTCTGGACAGAACAGTGGAAAGGGGCTGTAACTGCTAAGACCTCAGGCATGGCTCAGAGCAGCTGGGCTCAGCACTCCCCACCTGTGGCCTCGGAGGAATGTCCTCTGCCACAGAAGTCTTCAGTGTCCAGGCGTTTGGGCAGGGGGGCTACTAGTTGGCCTCCAAGGTCCTTGGCAACCCCAACCTTCCAGATGGAACCCTCCTCCCTGGACTCGGTGGATGAGTGTGTGCCAGAAGGGGTCTACAACACCCTACCTCACTTGGTAGAAACCTCAGTCTGCACCCCACCCCCACCTTCACAGGAGTGAAAACGATGCTCCCATGGATGCAAGCATGGTGAATGGGATTTGGCATCCTCTAAGAGCAAGAGAGAGAGAGACAATTAAAGTCTTTGCACCCAGCGCCTGTGTGCTCATACATTGTTACAGAGAGAGGGTCTCCGCTATCAGTTCATATTTATAAATGCATAAGTCACATTCATTTTATAAAAATGCAATAATCTTTATGCCTACTGCACATAACCTGGTTAATCACTTTATATATCACGAACACCTTTCACCGGTAATGGATCTGTTTCTATTCCGCTTCTGACATCTGCACCACGTTCCTTCTCATGAATTTATCATAATTTATATACCCAGTTCCCCGTTGGACATTTTGGTGGTTTTCATTTTTGTTTTTCAATTTTAAAGAACGTTGAAGTGAGCGTTCTTTGCCGTCTACCTTTGTGTCGTTACAGCTAGATTTCTGGTGATGGAGGGCCCTTCTGCAAAGGGTGGGCACAGTTTTTAAGACTTGTAGCACTTCCCAGCAGATTGCTTCCCAGAAAGACCCAGCAGTACGTGAGCGGGCCTGTTTGTTCTTGTAATTGCACCAGCATAGGGTATCTTTGCTTCTTGAAATCCTTGTCAACTTAATAGGTTAAAGAGGGCCATGATTACTGCTTTTAACAGACATGACTTGGGGGGCCAGGGAGGTGGCTCAGGGCTCTTTAACTTGCTACACAATTGTGAGGACCTGAGTTCGGTTCCTCAGAACCCGTGAAATACCAGATGCACATGGAGGCCTGCCTGTAATTCCAGTCTCAGAAGGTGGAGGCAGGGGGTCCCCAGACAAGCTGGCTAGCAAGACTACCCACGTACACAAACTCTGGGTTTCACAAGAGATCCTGCCTCAATGAATAAGGTGAAAGAGTGATGAAGCGTGATTCTGGCCATCAACCTCAGGCATATGTACCTCCAAACACACACACACACACACACACGCACGCACGCACGCACGCACGCACGCACGCACGCACACGAACATACATGAAAAGGGGAAAACCTTCTGAATTAGAACTTATTTTAATGTTTTAGAAGATTTATTTATTATTATGTTTGTAGTGTCTGTCTGCATGTATGCTTGCACACCAGAAGAGGACACCAGATCTCATTATAGGTGGTTGTAAGCCACCATGTGGTTGCTGGGAATTGAACTCAGGACCTCTGGAAGAGCAGCCAGTGCTCTCTTCTCTTAACCTCTGAGACATCTCTGCAGCCTCCTATGTTAATTTTATATATATGAGTGTTTGCCTGCATGTATACATGTGCTCCACATGTGTGCAGTACCTATGGGAGCCAGCAGAGGGCGGTGTATCTCCTGGAACTGGAGCTACAGGTGTGAGCCACCCAGTGTTAGGAACTGGGAATTGAACTGAGGTCCTCTGGAAGAGCAGAAGTGCTCTTAACCACTGAGCCATCTCTCCAGCCCCAAATCCATCATTTTAATTATTGTGACTTATGAACATCATGAACACTCTCTTAAAATCTTAGGTGAAAGTTTTCATCTTGTTCTTTATGGGATGACACATTTGATTTTCAGAGTCTTTTGGATATATGCAGTCCAGTGTCAAATAACATCCAAGAGATTTATGGTGAGTTGTGTTTTATTTATAGATGAACTTAGGATCAATTTACAAATATACAGACCCCCAAATATACTCACCTGTTACCATGTTGACTTTTTGGATCTATCCAGTTCTTTAACAGATATTTATTGAGAATCGACTGTGTGTGTGGTGCTGTCCTACACAGGGCACACATAACAGAAAATAAATCCAAGGGACATCTCAGCCTCCATGGACCATAGTCTAGTAGGACAAGAGCTTGGCCAAGTCCCATGAGAACATTAATCCTTCCTGAGGGCATTATTCCTGACAGGCTAACCACTTTTCACTAATCCCATCTCTTTTTTGGTGGGGGTTGGGAGGGGTTGGGTGAGTGGGGGTTTAGAGACAGAGTCTCTCTGTGAATCCCTGGCTGTCCCAGAACTAGTTCTGTAGACCAGGTTGGCCTTGAACTCACAGAGATCCACCTGCCTCTGCCTCCCAAGTCCTAGGATTAAAGACATTCACCACCACCACCCTTCTTAAACTCACCTCTTAAGGCTTCCTCAAAAGCTTCTATCATGTCTAATTCAGTATACTAGGGTTCAAGATTCTAACTCATGAAACTTTGGGGGTGTCTACAAAAACTTTATCCAAAGGATAACACAGCCTCACTCAGCTCTTCAATCTATCTCCTCCTCTCTCTCACTCTTCCAGTCCCCTTTATCCTAGATGGCTGTTCAAAGCCACTACCATGTCTCCACACTATGTATCTACCAATGGCTCACCAGGAAGTAATCGGTGAGATGGGAAGTGACCCCTCATGGTAAGCCTCAGAGGACCTGCCTTCTGTGATCTCCAGCTAAGCTCACCTTCCTCAACATCCCACAGTGTCCCCAAATCTCTACACCCCGTTAGGGGACAAGCATTCCAAATGTGAACCTGCTGGCGACATTGCTTATTTAAGGGACAATAGGGAGGAATTTGACTCTTCCTCAGGGACGCAGACAGCAGCTGCAGGGATTTAAATGGAGAAGTGCTGTTACTGAGACTGAGTCTGAGGGGTCCATTCTTGGACAGCTGCCAGGATGAGGAGCCCAGAGAGCTGGCTGGGCTGCCACAGTAGGAAAGGATGGTCTGCACCAACATGGTGGCTGAGTGGGTGTTTCTCAAAGGATGGAATTGTCTGCACTTGGCAGAGGGAGGCCAGTAAAGGCAACAGCCAATGGCTGGGTCTTGACAAGAAGTTTGGGTGAGAGTGTCTACTACTTGAGAGGTCCAGTCCATCCCAGTATAGATCTAAGTGGCTTGATGAGCCTGGAGTTACAGAGAGAGGCTAAATCTGGAGACAGAAAACTCAGACACCATTCACTTGAAGATGGTGGGGAGAGCCACAGACTGATGAAGGTCAGTCAAGGATGTAGACAGAAAAAGACGGTCAATAACAGATCCAGAGTGTCTCAGAGTGAAGCGGTTAGAGCAGCCTGAGGTAGACAGGCCAAGAAGTGACTTATTAAGCAAGAAGAAACCAGGAGAGTGTGTGTCCTGGAGTCCCAGGGGAGAAAATCCATTGTGATGGCTCCCTACATCAGAGCCTAGTGGCGGGAAGAGTAAGATGAGGGTCTACGGGCTGGAGGGATGGCTCAGTGGTTAGGAGCACTGGTTGCTCTTCCAGAGGACATGGGTTCAATTCCCAGCAACCACATGGGCATCTTACAACCTCCTGTGTCTCCAACTCCAGAGGATCCAGAATTCTCTTGTGACCTTTGCTGGACTGCACTGGGGTGTGTGCTCACACACACACACACACACACACACACACACACACACACACACACACAGTTAAAAGATGAGAACTGAGAATCGACCAATGGATTCATCAGTGTGTTCTAAGCAAGCGTGGGCTTAGTGGTGGTTTAGTGTCTGCATGCAGAAGGAGGGGAGAGAAGCAAAGCTCGTGAATTTGGGTAACTCAAGATAACTGGGTTAGAAAGGAATGAGGTGGCGGCTGTGGGAGGAGGGGCTAAGGATTTTGTGTGTTCATTAGTTTAGGGTGGGGAAAATCATCGTATCCACACATTTCTGAAGCTGGTTGTGAGAATCTGAGGCAGGGGAAGGGAGGGTTGCTCAAGTCAAGTCCTCGGAGAAGGTGAAGGAGCACAGGGTGGGGGTGGGGGGGCTGGTAGAGGGCCTTAGGTGGGAGCAGGGTCAACCCGTGAGAAAATGGGGGACAATGGGGGAGAGAAATGTGGGTGCAAATGCACAGGATGAGTTTCTCCTCCCCTCCCCCTCCTCCCCTCCCCTCCTTCCCCCTCTCCTCCCCTCCCCCTCCCCTCTCCTCTCCTCCCCTCCCCCCTCCTCCCCCTCTCCTCCCCTCCCCCTCCACTCTCCTCTCCTCTCCTCCCTCCTCCCCTCTTTCCTCTCCCCTCCCCTCTCCTCTCCTCCCCTCCCCCCTCTCCTCTTCTCCCCTCCCCCTCCTCCTCCCCTCTTTCCTCCTCCTCCCCTCCCTCCTCCCCTCCTCTTTCCTCTCCCCTCCCCCTCTCCTCTCCTCCCTTCCCCCTCTCCTCTCCTCCCCTCCTTCTTCCTCCTCCCCTCCTTCCCTCCCTCCTCCTCCCCTCTTTCCTCTCCCCTCCTCCCCTCCCCCCTCTGATTTTCATTGTTATTCACAGACTCTCACAACTGCAATACTCCCCACCAGAAGCAACTCTACCCTTTCTTTACTTGTCACTCTTCATTGCTGTCTGCCCAATCCTAAGCAATCGCTAAGAACTTTCTGTCTCTACAGATCTGCCTATTGTGGATAGTTCCCACAAGTTGTAACATACAGTGTTTGATTTTCTGTCTCTTTTCTCACTTAGTGTAGTGATTTTAAGGTCCATCCATATTTTGTTCCTTTTCATGGCTGAATACTATCCCATTGATGAACATACCACAGTTATCATTTCATCTATTCATCTATTGATGGATATTTGGGTTTTTAACCTCTTGGCCTCTTGACTATTATGGGCAAAACTACTGTATATATTCATCTACAAGGTTTTTATATTGTCATATATTCTGGAGTCTCTTAGTGCAGCAGTTCTCAACCTGTGGGTCCTGACCCCTTTGCAGGTCAAATGACTCTTTCACAGGGGTTGCATATCAGATATTTTCATTATGACTCACAACAGTAGCAAAATTGTGATTATGAAGTAGCCACGAAAATAAATTTATTGTTGGGGGTCACCACAACATGAAGAACTGTATTAAAGGGTCACAGCATTAGGAAGGTTGAGAGTCACTGGTTTAATGTGTCATTAGCAGTGGAGTTATTGGGTCGTTTGGTAATTCTGTGCATATCTTTATGAGAAATTGCCCGATTGTTTTCTAAAGTGGCTGTGAAGCTTTCTGCTCCCTCCAGCAGTGTGGGAGGGTTCTGATTTCTCTACCTCTTTGCTAAGGCTTGTTATTGTCTGTCTTTTGATTATAATTGGCCTAGTGATTGGAAATACCTTCTCACAGTGGTTTTGATTTGCATTTCTCTGAGAATGATGCTAAGCATCGTCTTGTGTTTTGATGGGTCATTTGTTCACCTTCGCAGAGCATCTATTTAGATCCTTTGCCCATGATTAATTGGGCTGTTTAATTTTTAATTGTTTAGTTGTGAGAGATCTTCCTATATTCTGGATAGAAGTCACTTAGTAGACACCTGATTTTAAATCTGGGGTCTGCAATATGAAAGAAAATTTGCTGTATTTGTCTTACTGAGTGTGGCTTATCTCACTTAACACGACTTCCAGTTCCATCCAATTTTCTGCGTATATCAGGATTTTGTTTTCCTTTGCAACTTTGTAAGATTCCATTGTGTACATATGTCCCATTTTCTAAACAATTCATGTGTTGATGGATGTCTAGGCTGGTTCCACTTCTGGCTTTTGTGAAGAGTTGCAGCCATCTCACAGGTGTGCAAGCCTGTGTGTGATTACACTGATTAAAGTCCTTTGGGTACATACTTAAGAGTGGTAAAGTTGGATTGTCCATCAGTCTATTTGGAATGATATTTTTAAACTTAAAAGAATAGTTCACATTACTCATGTTTATAGATAACCAAGGACACCCCCCCACACACACACAAATGTATTTAGTCTATCTGTAGAAATAAACACGATTTTTCTCTTTTGATCTATTGGTGCAATAAATTGTATTAATAGATATTTTAATATTGAGCCATTCTGCAATGCATTTCTGAATTAAATTGTAACTGGCTGGTGTACATAACCGCTGTACTGTATTTCTTGTTCAATAACCATAAGGTTTATCATCTCTTTGTGATTCTTTCTCTTATGAATTATTTAGAATCTTAAACATTTCAAGAACATTTTTCCCTTTTTTTATTTTTAAAAATATCAATTTCCAATTCTGTTGTATTGTACTGAGAGGTTGTGGCTTGTGTGATATTGATTATTTAATTTTAGTTGAGAATTGCTTTGTGTTTTGGCTAGGGTGTGGTCCTTTTTCCTTCTGCTTGAAATAATACATACCTTTAATTGTTAGATGCAGAATTCCATGTGTATCCATCCATATGCATTCTCTAACTTGGTCTTATTATAGTTATCTTCTTCATATCTTTTATAACTTTCTTTTTTTGCCTGTTTTTATGTCAACACCAGAGTGTGATGCATTAAAAATTTCCCCAAGTGCTTATGTATTTGTTGATTCTACTTCATAATTCCATCACCTTTGACTCTGTTTTTGTAAAGCAATGTTATTAGGAATATACAAGTTCAATGTGATTATATTTCCCTAGAGAATTACCCCCTTATTTTTGTGTAATAATGCTTTCAGTCCCATCAATATTCTTTTGATCAAATAAACTCTCACTTGATTTATAGTTATACTGTAAAAATAACTTTGTCTTAGTTATTTGTCTGGTATATGGTGCATGCGTGTGTAAGTCTCTTTAGTTTCAACATTTCTGAATCATCACACTTTGAAAGCTTCACAACAACTTCAATCTGCTTTCATGTTTACTGGTGTATCTGTATTCTTTTTTTTTTTAGAAAAAAATTTATGAAGACTCATTTTTAAGTGTGAGTGTGTGTGTGTGTGTGCAGTGCCCATGGAGGCCAGAAGAGGGCATTGGATTCCCCTGGAGCTGGAGTTACAGGAGGTTGTGAGCTGTCATGTAGATGCTGTGAACTGAACTCTGGTCCTCTATGAGATCAATATTTGATCTTAACCATGGAGTCATCTCTCCAAACCCTCTGTATTCTTTCTTATAGCTTTATTTTATTCTACATGTGTTGGATTTTCATCATTGTTAAAGTCCATCCTGGTTTCAAAGGACCAGCTGCACATTGTTCCCTCTTATTTCCTTTTTTTCACTGTACTGGCTTGGATTTTCATCTTCTCTTTTGTTATTCTTCTAGTGTTTATCCTGATGCTGTTAATCTACACATACGGATTGACAGAGTATAATTGAAATCAAAATATCTACTTTCCTCTAAAACCACACAATAATCAAAGAATACTTTAGTTCTGGCCACTCCCTCATCTACTTGTGTTAACCCTGTATGGTTTAAAGTCTCCATGGCTTGAAAGTCATCACTGTCCATCAGTTATTTTGATTGTTGACTCTTTGTGACTTTCTTTGCTCAGCTCTGCATGCTGTACCCACTCTTTCTTTGTGTATTCTATTTCCAGCTCCCTCGCATAACCGTTGGGATGTTTTCAGAGAAGACCAGTGTAAGCTCTCTTAACAGGTGTTCAATTAGATTTTGTTTTAGTTTTTTAATTATTTCTGGTTATTCTTTGAAAATTCCATACATGTAGACAGTGTAGTTTGATCATGTCCACCATTACTTCCTGCCTCATATTTTAATATGAATAGTTGAGCTAGGTATAGAATTCTGTTGTGTGTCTCCCCTCCCTCATTTCTTTGCTGTCTTCTCTCTTCCTCCCTCCCTCTATCCTTCTCTTTCTCTCCTTTCTTCACCTTGTCTCTTCCTCCCAGTCTTAGTGTTCTAGTGCTGTGAAGAGACACCATGACCACGGCAACTCTTACAAAGGAAAACATTTCATTGGAGCTGGCTTACAGTTCAGAGGTTTAGTCCATTGTTGTTGTGGTGGCATACAGGCAGACATGGTGCTGGAGAAAGAGCTGAGAGTCCTACATCTTGATCCACAGGCAGCAGAAGCAACTGGGTGTAGCTTGAGTATATATAAGACCTCAAAGCCTTCCCCTACAGTGACACACTTCCCCCAACAAGGCCATACCTCCTAATAGAGCCACTCCCTGTGGGCCAAGCACTCAAAACATGTGAGTCTGTGGGAGGGGGCATACCTGTTCAAACCACCACACACCTCCTTTCTTCCCTATCTCCATCTCTGTCGGTCTCTCCATCCATCTCTCCCTGCCTCCCACAGAGTCTCACCTCAGCCCAGGCTGGCCTCCAGCTCCTGGTCCTGCTGCCTGGCCTTCCTGAGTGCTGGGATTAGAGTTATGCACAGCAGGGCTAGGGCCTTTCCTAAATCTTGCAGTTTGGGCCATCATCTCTTCAATAGTTCTTTTCCTTCTATGTCAGTCACTTTTCCTGTTGCCATGACAATCTGCAAAAGCAACCTAGGGAAGGAAGGGTTTATTTGGCTCCTGTTTGGAGGGTACAACTCATCACAGAGGGGTAGGTTGATCAGTGACAGCAGCTCCAGCTGTGAGGCAGGAGCATGAGGCAGCTGGATGCATTGTGTCTTAAGGCAGGAGGAGAGATGCATGCTTATGACCCACTGGCTTCCTCCTTTTCATTCAGTCCAGGACCCCAGACCAAAGAACAGCACACACACACACCCCATATTCAGGGTGAGTCTCTCCTCCTCAGCTGAACTTTTCCGGAAAAGACATACCAATAAGTCCTGTCTCCTGGGTAATTCTAAGTCCTATCAAGTTAGCAATCTGGGTGAACAATTACACCCCTCTTCTGAACATCAGCCTTTGAAATGCCAGTCACATAGACAGAGTAATAAACTTGGGTCCTGCAGAGGGCCACTGAGACTTGACTTCTTCTCCAGCACGCAATAACTAGAGAAAACTGTTTCAACTCTCAGTTCCTCTATTTAGCTGTCTATAGAATGGGGACAATTGTATTAACAAGCTCTTTGGTCATAGTGAGAAAGAAATAAGTTTAAATATGCAAAGTGCTGAAGAGAGCTCCTGGTCAGCCTTGGTTCTCAGTGTGCTGTGGGATTCAGCAGCGGCCTGGTGCTGACACCGACTTGCTTGCCTAGAGCCCATTGCTGTGAATTATCTGGGAGGCACTTAACTTTCTTTGGGTCGCCAGGCTGGCATCACTGCCAGAGTCTGTGACAAATGACACCGTTTGGGGCTTTTCTTATCCCAGTCTCCTAACACTTAGGTCTCATGTTTCCCATATATGTAACCTGCCTGTTTATGTCAGATGCATCTGGATGCCAGCGTTTCCTACTTCGATAACTAGTCTATTCTTTATCCCTGGAAATGAGTTTTTGCAATTCCAGTCACTGTAGTTTTCATTTCTTGAAACTCTGAAGAGATATTGACAATCTACTTGCCTGACTTTTATGGTTTCCTGTTTCTTCTTTATTGCTTTGATTCTTTCTCTTAAAAAAAAAAAAAATACTCATTTGAGACAGTGTCTCGATATGCAACCCAGGTTGGACTTGAATTTACTCTATATCCCTGGCTGGCTTCAAATTCACAGCAATCCTCCTGCCTCAGACTTACAGACATGAGCCACCTTCCCTGGCTTGATTTTATCTGTTCCTTCAATGGTTTAAAATGGAAATGTTCATATAAACAATAAGTAAATTCATGCAAATTAGATTCTGCCCTCAACTTAGGTTCTGATATGTTTCCTCATCAACCGACTCCACGATGAGTCATTTTCCTGTGTGGATTATGGTTTCTATGTAATATTCTACAGAAGCAAAAATTATCCAGACTAATTTAAGGCTGGTAGGGATTTTTTTTTAATGATATCCTTGTGCTTCTTGGGTTGTCAAAATCGGGAATTATCTCTGCTGGGAGCTTGCATGCACGCACAAGTGTGGGATCTATTTTTCCTGTTATTTCTGTTGCAAGGGTGGGACTCTGGTATCACATAGGTAACGGAAGTGTGGATTCCACAGCCACAGACAGGTGTGGGGTGTGTGTAGACTCCTTTTTCTTTCTTTCTTTCTTTTTTCCTTCCTTCCTTCCTTCCTTCCTTCCTTTCTTTCTTTTTTTCAGAAGACATTTTCTCTTTGTATAGGAATTAAAAAATTTTTGTTTTGTTTTTTAATTTCATTTGTTGTATTGTATGTTTGTGCATGCATGTGTTCCCTGTGTGTTCCCTGGCACACATGTGCACATCAGAGTACAACTTTTGGGTATCGGTTCTCTCCTTCCATCATGTGGTTTCAGGGATTGGAGTTGAAGTCCTGGTCTTCCTGCATCTGCCTCCTGAGAGCTGGGATTACAGGTCTGAGGCACCACACCCGGCTTGAGGTTGAGACTAGGTTTCATTACATTGAGGTGGCAGCCCCTATGGAGCCTGCCTCCGTTCCTTGTCTTACAGGGGGCCTGGCTGCACTGAATCCATTTGTGGGCACCAAGGCCCCAGGCCCTGACCTCTGGGTTCTTTCACTTTGGGGCTCTTGAGAACATTGGCATCATTTGGAATCTCCCTCTCCACCTCTTTCTTCCTCTCCTCCTCTCCCTCCTCCTCTTCTTCCCCTTATCATCTTCCTCTCCTCTTTCTCCTCTTTCCCTCCTTTTCATAATACTTCACTTCTTCCCCTCCTTTCTCTCTCCCTCCTCCATAATAAAGAGATCTTGGAAATATGGATTTAATTGTTTTACATTCTGTTTTATCCAGCAGTTCTGTGCATTTGTGCTGGAGGCTGGTGTCGAGGAGGCTGTGTGTGTCTGCCATGATCTTTTATTTAGACTTTCTGCATCTATAGTAACAAGCAAGATTAGTCTGTGATTTTATTTTTCTTTCATCTTTGGCAGGTTTTAGTAGCAGGGTTATGCGTTATTCATAAAATTAATTAGGAAGTTTTCCTGCTTTCTTTATCCTTTGGAACACTTTAAATGGGATAGAAAATGCCTTTTCCTCGAAGGTTGGAACTAGTGGAGGACAATGCCGTTTGGGGTGGGGATACATGTTTCACACATTTATTTTCTATTCAGATTTCCCACATTTTAAGTCAGTTTGTATCACTTTTGCCTCCTAAGTCTACCATACATTCAAGCAAAAAGTTAAAAATAAAATTCTATGTGGTATCCTTGTGTTGTAACAATTTTTTTGCACAAATGCTACTATCTCTTTATCATTAGTGTTTTTTCCCGCTACTCTTTTTCCTTTTTGCATTGCTGGGCACAAAACCTGGGACCTTAAGCATATTAGGTACTGGCTCCACTGCTGAGCCATGTCCGAACCCTCACTGGGGGATTCTAGGCAGGGGCTCTACCATTGGGTCACACCCCACCCCTCACTGGGGATTCTAGGCAGGGGCTCTACCACTGAGCCACACCCCAGCCCCTCACTGGGGGATTCTAGGCAGGGGCTCTATCACTGGGCCACACCCCAGCCCCTCACTGGGGGATTCTAGGCAGGGGCTCTACCACTGAACCACACCCCAGCCCCTCACTGGGGGATTCTAGGCAGGGGCTCTACCACTGAGCCACTCCCCAGCCCTCACTGGGGATTCTAGGCAGGGGCTCTACCACTGAGCCACACCCGAGCCCCTCACTCAGGGATTCTAGGCAGGGGCTCTACCACTGAGCCACACCCGAGCCCCTCACTCAGGGATTCTAGGCAGGGGCTCTACCACTGAGCCACACCCCAGCCCCTCACTCAGGGATTCTAGGCAGGGGCTCTACCACTGAGCCACACCCCAGCCCCTCACTCAGGGATTCTAGGCAAGTGCATCACTAGTGAACTATATAGCCTCATACCCACCCACCCCAGTGCCAGGGACCTCTTCTTCCTCAATTAGAACTTTGCTGGAGGTTGGTCTGTTCCTTTGGCCTTCATGAGAAAGAGCTGCTGGACTCATTGAGCCTCCCTTGAACCTCTGAAAGGCATCACTTTCATTATTGTAAATACCTGTCAGGACTTACTTTTCTTATGCATTTTCACATTTTTAAAAGTCGAATGTTCGGGTCATTTATTATCTTTTAAAAAATGAATGTAACAGTCAAGCCAGGGGTTTTCTCCAAGCACAGTTCTGGCTGCATTCCATAAGTTTTGATGGGCTCAAGTTGCCATTATCATAATTTTTCATAGTCTAAAATTGCTGTTTTTATTTCCTCCTTGATGTGAGAGAAGTGTTCATGAGAATACCTGAGAACACCTATTTTTTCTTTTATTATTAATTTCTAGCTCAGTAGTAATAGATACTGTACATTTCTGAAGAATTACCATGCTTTCGTGAAATCTAAAATGCTGCTGATTATAATGCACACTGTTATCTTGTGTACCAGTGGAAGGGTGGTAGCATTACTTAAACGCTAACATCTCATCAATTATTAGAAGCATCTAGTTTCAGAGCTGATGTCAAAAGAGATAAAACACCTTAACTGGCTGAAATGCACGTTGTGGTAAGGGATGCAATCAAAATTACATTTGTTCTACGTAATATATTGTAACTGGGCATGTAGTCTGCTATCACTTAAAGAAATTATTTTATGTGTTTGGGTGTTTTGCCTGCACGTGTATCTGTTCACCATATGCATGTGGTGCTCACAGAGGCCAGAAGAGGGCTTCAGATCCCCTGGAGCTGAGGTTAAAGATGGTTGGGAGCTCCTGTGGGTGCTGGGAACTGAACCCAGGTCCTCTAGAAAGGCAGTCAGTGCTTTTAGCCAGTGAGCCATCTCTCCAATGAATACATACATATACATCATATACATATATATACACACATATGTATGTCTACACATGTGTGCACGCATTCACACACACACACACACACACACACACACACACACACACACACACACACAAGTTTGGACTGTGTATCTCAACTTTTCTATATCCCTGTCATTTCTCTGAAGCCCCATGATCATTCCAAGTTTGAATGAAACCTGTTAAAATCTTCTGCTCTGCTGATGGTATTGTTAGTTTGTGACTGTGATATTGTGGCTTTCATCCATTGGTCCTGGCCCTTAACTCCTCCTGAAGCCGTTGGTAAAAGAACTTTTCTTCCCCAGGGAAGGTCAAGTTTATATTTTCTGCTTTCTTCCATCAAAAACAATGTTGCAGCCAGTAGTTTACCCTATAATTTTTAATATTCTATTTTATTGCATATTAGTCAATAATGACTTCTTTTGAAATTTCTTTTTCTGTAGCTTAACATAAATCAATTTTTCTAAATGATCTTTGAGTGACTGAAAAACCTGTATTCTGTTTGCTTAACACAAAAGTGTGTGAAAGAAAGCCAGATTTCATTAATGAAATTTTTTATATGCCTTTTAAAAAAAGATTTTGCCGGGTGGTGGTGGCGCACGCCTTTAATCCCAGCACTTGGGAGGCAGAGGCAGGGCGGTTCGAGGCCAGCCTGGTCTCCAAAGCAAGTTTCAGGAAAGGCACAAAGCAACACAGAGAAACCCTGTCTTGAAAAAACAAAAATAAAATAAAATAAATAAATATTTTATTTTATTTTTAATTGTGTCTGTACATGTCTGTGTGGGGTTAAGTGCATGGAGGCCAGAAGAGGGCATCGGATCTCCTGGAGCTGAAGTCACAGGAGGCTGTGAGCTGCTTGACAAGGATGCTGTGAGCTGAACTCAGGTCCCATGCAAGAACAATGTCACTTTTAACCTTTGAGCCACCTCTCCATACCCCGTTGTTCTTCATTTAACTTTGTTTTTTGAGAAAAAGTCTCACTCTAGCCCAGGCTGACCTTGAGTTCCTTCCCACTTTAGTCTCTTGAGTGCCAGGATGACAGACATAGACAGACACTTCCTAGCTTGTCCTCGATTTTAATTGCATAGTTTGCCCATTTAAAATGTGTTAAAAGATGGTGTGTGCCTTTAATCGCAGCACTGGGGAGACAGAAGCAGGCAGATCTCTGTAAGTTCAAGGCTAGCCTAGTGAACATAGCAAGTTCCAGGACAGCCAGGGATACATAGTTAGACCCTGTCTCAAACAAACAAACAACAACAACATAACAAAAAACAAGGGACTGGAGAGATGACTCAGCAGTTAAGAACACTAGCTGATCTTTCAGAGGACCAGGGTTCAGTTCCTGGCACCCACACATTGACTCACAGTTGTCCATAATTCAGATCCCAGGGGATCTGATGCCTTCTTCCAGCCTCCATGGATACCAGGCACACACACATGGTGCACATGGTACACAGACACACAAGCAAGTGAGACACTCATTTGCATAAAAATAAATTAATTAATAAGTAAATAAATACTTTTCTTAAACCCAAAACAAATCAAGAAGTGCTAAAACCTTGAGCACCAGGGCTTTGTGGCTCTCTTTTCCCCCTGACTTTTGCGTTATAGACTTTAGTGCTGTATTGTGAACTTTGTGTCCTCTGTGGGGGTGACTCCTGGCCTCCTGCCAAAGCCGACTTGCCTCTCAGAGTTGGGCTCTTGTACTCTGTCCAGCCTCCTAACCTCTGCAGCTGCCCAGATCTCTGTCCTGTGGCTTTCAGGGTCCCTCCCTACTTTCTGACTCTTAGCACCTGCTATGATTTGGATACGTGTCTGCTAAAAGCTCATGAGATAAAAGGTTGGTGTCCAGCCCCTGGTGCTACGGAGAGGTAGTGGAACTGCTCAAAGGAAGTAATTGGATATTGGATAAATATCCTCAAAGGATAATTGAGGGTATGCATGAAAGGGGATATTGGGATGTAAGACCCCATCTCTTATTCTTGCTGCTTCCTGGATGCCAGAGGTGAACAGGTCACTTCTACCACATGCTCCCACTGTGATGTACCACACTGCTATGGACCTGAAACAACCATGTCAAATGACCATGGACTGACACTGCTACGACTGTAAGCCAAAGTAAACCTCTCTTCTTTTTAAGTTGATTGCCTCAGGCATTTTGTGACAGCAACAGAAAACTAACACACCAGCTCCCCTCTGTGGATACAGACCCTACCTTTCTCTCTGATTTTTGTGTTTCTGTGCTCCTTCTGGTGGGGATTTGGGAAGAAAAGGAATTCAACAACTAATGACCCTTCTGGGCCATCTCTGACCTAGAAACTCTTCTGCTACTGCTTTTCCAAGCATGAAGACCATTTCCCAGGGTGCAGCTTCACTTCCCCCCTCAGTCTTTATTGGAATGGATGTCATCATGGATAAGAGTGTGCAGCAGGAAGGAGCAGTTCTAGCACCCTTGACCTTGAAGGTCGGAGTATAGAGCTCTGTGGTATTAAGCAGCCCTGACTGTACATTTGTAGCCTGGGGACATTGGGTGCTACCAAACACTATGTAATGCTTATTCCTACACATACATACCTATACATAATAAAGCTTAAGCTATAAATTGGCCACAGTAAGAGATTAATAATAACTATTAGTGTAACACTATAGCATACTATAAATCATTTGAAACCTAAGAATTATTTACAGACCTATGGAATGTTCCAGGTATTACTTGACCACAGCTAGCAGAGACTATGGAAAGTGGAGCCACAGATGGAGTAGTGGACCACTGTGCCCCTCTTGTCACTGGGCAGCGTGGGACGGCATCTTCTGCTGACTGGAGGTTATCAGTGGCCATCAGTCGGCACAGCATGTCCACTGCTCCTGACAGGGGCTGGAGTGCGTTGATTACTGTTACCTCACAAGTTCTCACTGTGAGCTAACAGTAGCCAATAAGGCGAATCACAAAGTCATCAGCACAGTGGGATTATAGCTCCTGTCGGTGCTTCCTGTGTGCCCCCTCCAGAAGTGCAGCCCTGCCCCCTTAGGGGTCCTTGTCTTTCCCCAAGAGAGAGTTTCACAGCCGGGCCATCCATAGACAGATGCAGCCTATGCCCGACCTGGCTCTTACAACAGCCTACCTGCTCCAGCTGTCTGTGGCCTCCCTGCCATTTCATCTGCCCGCCCCCACCTGAAGCCCACAGGGAAAGGCTGTTCCCCACCTGCAGCAGAGCTGGTCTTGAACATTTCCAACATCCAACATCCCTCTCCCGGTTACAGGCTGCCCATCAGACAGACCTGTGTGAGGAATGCGCTTGGCCACTACTGCTGTCTCCTGACCCTGCCTCCTGACCAGGCCTCTCACTTTGCATCAGGCAAGGTGGCCTGCTGGGGTCCCTTGCTCAGCAGTATCACTGGGAACTCTGTAGGGCCAGTCAGGTCTAAGCACACTGACCAGCACACAGTAGGTGCTCACTAAGGATTTTGTGAAGGTGCCAGGGAGAGGGGGGGGAGGGAAGAGGGGAGGAAGGGAAGAGGGGAGGGAGGGAGGAGGCGGTAATTCGAAGTGGGGAGGAAAGGCTGCTGCTGAGCCAGGCCCCGGGCTTGGCTGTTCCAGCTCCCAGTTTGCCGCACTGTTCCCAGCGGGTGCCAACTCTGAATGCCGCTTAAGTCACTCCACGAAGCTCAGCTTCTCAATCTGTTTTTTTATTTGCAAGGGCCAGATCCGTCTTCCTTTTTTAAAAGTCAAGCTTCTGAGAAAGTCATTTATATTCACAGTGATTCTCCTTTCAAATAGCGTCTTTGAATGGGGTGTTTGGAGTTGTGGATCACAGGGGCTGTGCCAGCAGAGGCTGCCGGGCGCGCAGAATCTCCTTGACAGGATCCGGAACAGGTGGGCGGAGGGGACATCCACAAGGAGACCAGCTCTGTGGCAGGGACCTTCAGTCCATCTACTGAGGGCCCAACTTCTAAAACCATCTGTGGGCCACTTTCCTGTGTTTAGGGTGTGACGTGTACCGAACAGGGTCATATATGTGAACTCTTGGTCCCCCGACTGGTGGAGTTGTTTTGGAAAGCTGTAGAACCTTCTGAAGGCAGGGCTGAGCTGCAGGAAGTGAATCATGGGGACGGAAGGAGCTCTGGCTCCCTTCTGAGGTCTGCTCCCTGACTCATAGCATCTGAACTGCATTGTGCCTCCCCCACCAGTAACTCTCAGAAACAGAACCAAACAGACCTCTCTTCTCTATGTGTCTGGGGTCGGTCGGGTGTTTGTCACAGAGATAACAAGCAAAGCGGGTACTGTCTGGGGAAAGGGGAGCTGTGTATGTTAAGCACAGTAGCTGATTCTGGCGTTTGTGTGCGTGGGGATGGGATTCTGTACCCACACCTTGGAAAATTCTGGCCAGTTAAGAAGCATACAGTAAGTCTGTTTACAAGATATCCCAAGGCTGTTCTTTAAAAGGAAATGTTTTTTTAAATTATTTTGTTTTATGTGTATAAGTGTTTTGCTTGCATGGATGTCTATGTACCACATGTGTCCCTGGAACTGGAGTTATGGGACAGTTGTGAGCCACCTGATGTGGGTGCTGAGACCCAAACCTAAGTTTGACAAGTGCTCTTAACCAACCACCGAGCCATCTCTCCAGCCTCAAGATTTATTTTATTTTTAATTGTGTGGGGGGTGGGATGGGGTGGTATGTGCACATATGAGTGCAGTTGCCCACAGAGACCAGAAGAGGGCATCGTATCTCCTAGAGCTGGAATTCCACCTGATGGGCACTGGGAACCAAACTCTTCCTCTGGAAGAGCAGCAAGCAATCTTCAGCTCTGAGCCGTCTGTCTGTCCAGCCCCACGTATGTGTAATTTATGGCTAAAGCCCACATATACTAAAGGCCTCTGCTTTCCTCTTTGTAAGTATCCATGAAGAGCCAAGTCCGGGAAGGATTCTGCCAGTGGTCCCAGTGTGGAGTGGTCTGAATGGGTGTAACCTTCAGAGGAGTCTTCACTTGAATTGAATTGCTTGAAGGTTTTCCATGTGAGACTGTTTTCCTGTGTGCTCATGTATGGATTTAGAATTCGGAATCGGTATGGCTTACCCTCCGCTTCAGGCATTTTCCTTTTTATTTCTTTGACTGACTATGTTGAATGGCTTACCCCAAAGTTTAATGGGCAACCCTACAAGTTAATTGACAGGTAATTTATGAAGAAACTCGTGTGTGTGTGTGTGTGTGTGTGTGTGTGTGTGTGTGTGTGTGTGTAGTTTAGGCCATAGGTCAGAAAGCTTTCTGGTGAATGTCTTAGGCTTTGGGCCGTGGCTCTCTGATGAATCTGCTTAGCTGTGATACTGCAGAGTGAGAACAGCCACCCAAATAGGAGTGGCTGTGCTCCGGTAAAAGTGTATTTGCAGGGCTGGGGATGTGACTCCATGGTAGAGCACTTGTCTAGCATATGTATAGGGTAGAGCACTTGTCTAGTATATAGGTAGATAGATAGATAGATAGATAGATAGATAGATAGAGATAGAGATAGAGAGATAGATATAGATAGGGTAGAGCACTTGTCTAGTATATAGATAGATAGATAGATAGATAGATAGAGATAGATAGGGTAGAGCACTTGTCTAGCATATGTATAAGGTAGAGCACTTGTCTAGTATATATATATATATATATATATATATATATATAGAGAGAGAGAGAGAGAGAGAGAGAGAGAGAGATAGATAGATAGATATAGATGTATATATAGAGAGAGATATATAGATAGATATAGATATAGATAGATAGATATGGTAGAGCACTTGTCTAGTATATAGATAGATAGATAGATAGATAGATAGATATAGATATAGATAGGGTAGAGCACTTGTCTAGCATATGTATATGGTAGAGCACTTGTCTAGTATATATATAGATATAGATAGATATAGATATAGATATGGTAGAGCACTTGTCTAGCATATGTATGTATATATGAGGTTCTAGGTACAATCCCCAGCCCTGCAGAAAGCAAATATAAAATGTAAAGCTTGGTTAAGGAAACAGGTGGCTGGCAAGTTTGGTCCGTGGGCCATATTTGTGCACTCCTGGTTTGACTAATGTGTACACAGAGAGCTGTGAAGATAGAGGGATGGTGGGAAGTGGGATATAGTAGGATCTTAATCAGAACACTTATACTGAAGAACTTAAAGTTATTTTTAGATCACTGTTATTTACTAGATAGTTATTATGTATTGTGATTATTAGATTTATTTATTTTATGTGCATGAGTGTTTTGCCTGCATGTATATCTGTACCACATATGTGCCTGGTTGCCTCAGAAGCCAGAAGAGGGCACTGAATGCCCTTGAACTGGAGTTTCAGATGGTTGTGAGCTGTCAAATACGTGCTGGGAACTGTACTTTGGGGTTCTGGAAGAACAGCCAGTGCTTTTAACTGCTAGACCATATCTCTAGCCCCTTATTAGTAAGTTTAATTATGTGTCTGCATGTGTGTCTGTGCGGGTTTATGCATGTGTGAGTACAAGTGCCCATGGAGCCCAGAGGTGTCAGGATCCCTGGAGCTGAAGTTGAGCAGTTGTGAGCTGCCTGATGTGAGTGCTGGAAATTGAACTCAGGTCCTCTCTGAGAGCAGTATGTACTCTTAACCACTGAGCCATCTCTCCTGCTGCCAGAGGTGCCTCACTGCAGCACTGGCCCACAGTCTCTTCCTGCTGGACCAGGGTAGGGCCAGGGCTTCCAGAGGCCCTCTGTATCTCTGTGGGATGGTGTTCTGGAAGGTAGCTTAGCAACCCTCAATTCTGTGCAAGTTTGAAGAGGCCTGAGCTTGCACATGACTGACTGGCACTCAGTCACAACCAGCAAGATGAAAAGGTTCTCCCCAAATGGCTTGCAGAGCCCAAGGGAAGGCCCGGAGGTCAGGATGGAGATCACGTCTCAGTTTGAGGATGAAGCCACACACCGCATGCTGAAAGTGGCCTCCTTGGTGGCCTCAGGAACTGCTATGATTCACTCATCTTTTCTGAGGATCATGCATGAGCTCGTGGCTCAGAGGGCTGATGTTGACAGGAAGTGGGCTGCAGGGCAGGAAGAGTCCCTTAATGGGGAGCTGTGTAGGCCATGTTGGCTAGTCACGTGACTGTGGATAGACCATCTGTGTCTGGGACTGAAAACTTCCCATAATTTGTGACTGGGAAATTCAGGCACTTCCTTCCTCCATGCTCACCTAACCCCATATGGCTGCGTGTGAGTGTGCATGAGTGTGCACCTGCAGATGTGTGAGCACATTGGTTAGCTTCTCATTGCTGTGACCGAAATACTCGCCAGAGATCATTTGCAGAAGAGAGATTTATTCTGGGTCACAGGTTCAGAGTTCAGTGCATCATTATAGGAAGGCCTGGCAGAGCAACTCAGTTGACATTATGTGGCTCAGGGTGCCAAGGGTGGCCAGGGATAATAATGCCCCCAAGGACCCACTTCCTCCAGTTAGTTCCCATGTCGAAAGGTTCTGCAACCTCCCACAAGGAGACGAGTTTTCAAAACACAAACCTGTGGGAGATATTTCATATTTGAAATCTTAACAGTGAACAAACACAGTGTCCCGGAGCGCATCCTGTCTGCCTGGTGTCACCAGAGTCCAGGTGACTCTTACCAGTCCTTGGAAACTGGACAAGGAAGAGCAAGGTCACCTCAGCAGAGAGAGAAAAGAAGTCTTTAGAAAGGGGGAGGGCTGAGGTAGGAAGCTGTGAGCTGTGCACAGCAGAGGACATTGGCAGAGGTGAGGAGACGCTGACCACAGAAGCTGTCAATCAAAATGAGGGAGAAAGCGAGGACTCCACAAAGGGCCCCCTTTGTTATCTTGGTGAAATTGGTTGTTATGCGATACTCTCATGCAATTTCTTATGGAAGATGCCAAAAGCCGGCCTGACAGGCCAGATCTTAGGTGTTCTTGGGGGGCAGGTGTGCACCTGGGTTTGGGCACACTGAGACTGGCGCAGATCGATGTACAGCAAGCGTCATCTGGCCCAGATGTTTGTGGATGGAAGTTCAAAAACAGTGTGTACCTTTGTGCCTCCCCAGACCTGTGGTCACCCCAAGTAGATGTCACCTGCCACCTGCCATCTTATGATTTAAAGCATGCACACAAACACACACACACACACACACACACACACACACACACACACACACACGACTAGAAGAAGGGAGGAAGGATTTATTTCTGAGAGGATGTGTTCCACAGTGATGGGGAGCATGCTCACAGCTGGGCTAGCAGCCTTGGGAGGCCACTGTTTACATTGTGTCTGAAGGGGAGAAGAGAGCTCCCACTTGGCTAACTACTTAGAAGCGCTGTGACCCTGTGTCAAAGGCTCCTACCTCTCTGGCACAGCACCACAGCTGGAAACTGTCCCAACACTCGAGGCCCTGGGGGTCGTTCTACACTCAAACCCTAATACCCAGGGACCCCTTTCCTGGATCCAACGCTGGCTGTTATAGGAAGGACACCCACTGGGAAAGGCAGCCGAGGAGAAGAGCTTACTGCCTCCCCTGAGGAGAATCCCTCCCCTGCAGGAAATCACATCCCATTCACACCCTCGACCAGCCCCACAAGAACGGGCTGGCTCTGGCTGTGTTTGGTAACATCACAGTGAAGGGCCACCTTGCCTCTATTTTGGATCCTGCCAGAGAGTCTTCTTTCTGCACCTTTTCCAAAGTGTTCCTTCCTTCTGGAAGGCTCCAGTGCCAAGCACCCCCAGCTCCTTCCCGTTTTGGTAAATTAGGGAACAAATGGTGCCAAGTTGTTCTCGGCTCTTTCGCGAGATGATTCGTAACCAGCTTATTTTCTTTTCCTCCATTGAGTGAACGCATTAAAACTAAAATTAAATCATTACCCACAGCACACACGACAATCCCCTTCATAATTACATCCTCTTAATTGGCATCCAAGATCCCGGCTCATTTATAGTTCTCACCATAAAATGTCTCAGACACGTTGGTTTATTTTTTAATTTATTTTTTTTAAGGTTTAAAGGTCAACAAGAATTTCTTACCTTAATTTGACAAGTGTGCAAGAAATGATGCTAGACTCATTTATGTTCAGGTAATGTACAGAGAGATCTATAAATCAAGTGGGGTGGGGGGATATTAGATGATGCCTTGTCGGAGCCATCTGCCTCTGTTCTCAGAAATCGATGCCACAAAGAAAGTGCCCAAGATGTACTGATTTACGCTCCTGTGTCAGGGGGAGATGTTGGCCATTTTTAGTATCACTTCATATCCTAAAATAACAGGGACTGATGGAGGATGGATGAGAGTGACCACAACCTTACCTTGTAGAAGAGTAGTAGGGTTTTTTGTTTGTTTGTGTGTGTGTGTGTGTGTGTGTCCAGGACAGGGTGACTCTAAAGTCTGCTCATTCCCATGACTTTGCCTCTTCTAACACTGCCTTTGCAAAAGCTGCTGCACATGCCTCGATGGCGTGGAAGGGAATTAACTAGGCTGCACTGCAGTGATGTTGCCAGGGGACCGAGGCTTCTGGTGGGGATCCTGAGTTTTCCATCCTGTGCATGCTGCTCCAAACCTTGCCTTCCTTTAGGGGGCCTGCCTTGACCTTCTTCATGGCTGGGCTTGGAGAGGACCCAGAGGCTCCTCCATGCAGGATGTTGGGGCTTGGTCCACTGTTGTCTGGGGAGGTAAGGTGCTTTGGGAGGCTGGAAAGAAAGCTTTGGTGCAAGTAGGCTTTTGAAAAAATAAGCTGAATTATCGTACCATTTTCCGCAGGCATGGTTGTGGTGTGTCACACAGTTTTACAGGAAGATGGAAGAGATGAGGGCCAGATCAGAGGACCCCATGGGACAGTGTATCAGAATTACTGGGGGAAGGGAGGAGCCAAAAAAGAAATTCAGTAATTGGGGGAAACTGCTGCAGGGATTTGAAACTTGAAATTCCATGTTTGTAACCAAACAATGCTAGGAAGCAGAGCTCCTTATGACTCGCCATGTGTGTAAGGCTCTGATTCGGGATTTGGACACTTTGTGTATGGTGCTCATGCTATATGCTGTCACCATGCACTTATGTTTCCATATATGTCGTGGTTCCTGCCACGTCATAAACGTTTCCCTTCCAGCATGAAGAAGTGCTTTGAGGGAAGGTTTGGTGTTTGGGTTTCGAAGCAGAAGACTCTGGGATTCAGGAAAGTTGTTTGTGCAGCATTTTTGGTGTATCCCTTCCGTGAGCTTAAGGTGGTCTAGGGTTGGGACCCCAGGGGCCTCTGAGGTTTCACAGGCAGCCTTGTGCAGACAGACCCACCAACTCATAGACACATTCAGCTGTTTGGAACCCAATACAGATAAAAGCTTGGCCTGCTGCATGCCCCTCTGGCTCGCCACCAATGTCCCTAATGGTATCTTCAAATCACCATGAGCATCAGCATTCTTGCTTCTTGATTTCTTTGTCCCTTTTGGGGATACCTGAAAAGAATGCAGGAGGTTCCTCCTAAGGGGGGTGGTACAAAGCCCTTGCAATCCTTAGAGACACAGATCCTCACCTTCTTGGGGAAAAGTCCATGAAAACCGCACCAAAAACTTCCAAATCTTTGACTTGACAAAGAAACAGAGACAATATCCCAGAAGACTTCAAGTTTTTATTATTATTATTATTATTATTATTATTATTATTATTACAACATTTCGTTTTTTGAAAGGGATCATGTGCTAAGTGCTCATGTGCAGATCAGATCAGAGGACAACTTGAACTCCTAGTGTCAGGCTTGGAGACAAAGCATCATACCTGGCGAGCCATCTTAGCTGGGTGGTGGCGGCACCCCACGCCTTCATTACTAGCACTGGGGAGGCAGAAGCAGGCAGAACTCTGAGTTCAAGGCCAACCTGATCTATGTACATAGTGAATTGTAGACCAGCGAGAGCTACATAATAAAAAATAAATAGATAGATACATAAACAAATAAATGAAAAAATAAAGGGGAAAATGGTATCACACTTGAGGATCCATCTTACCAACCTGGGGACTTTTTACTTTTTGTGCTCAACTACCAATTTAATGAAAGTGGCAGGCTTTGTGTTTTACAAAAGGTCAAATCTATTATTTGGCTATTAATTGAGATGACTGGATGAAAAGAGAAAGCACACACTGGCTCCTGGCCGTGCGATATATCATTAAATATGGCTCTGACTAGGAAGGCTGAGAGGTAGACTTGAAGGGGAGGAATGACCGTAAGATACTTCAGATGACCGCAATTAAGTTATATGCCTCGAAATCTCTAGTAGAGAGGATTTGGACTATTCCCAGCACAAAGGACAAGTATGTGAGGTGATGGATATGGTAATTACCCTGATTTGATCATTACAAATTGCAACATGTATCTAAATGTCACATTGTACCCCCATAGATATGTACAAGGACTACATGTCTGTTCAGAATTGAAAAGAAATGGGCACTGCAGGCCCGGCTCAGCTGGTGAGATGCTTGTCATGCAAACGTGAGGACCTGAGTTTGATCCCTAGAACCCACATAAAAAAATGCTGGGTGGGTAGCATGTAAGCATATCGCTGGGCAAGCAGAGTCAGAGAGCTCTGGGGCTCACTAGGCTAGCCTGATTTGAGAGTTCCAAACCAGAGAGAATCTGTCTCAATGAAGATGAACATTATACCTGAGGGTGACACCTTAGTTTATCCTCTGGCCTCCATATGCGTTCATAGGCACACACACACATACCCACATGCATACCCATTTGTGTGAGTGAGCACACACACACACACACACACACACACATTTAAAAAATGTGGTTTTTTTGAGACAGGGCTTCTGTGTAGCCCTGGCTGTCCTGGAACTCACTCTGTAGACCAGGTCGGCCTCAAACTCAAGAGATCCACCTGCCTCTGCCTCCAGAGTGCTTGAATTAAAAGCGTGTGCCACCACCATCCAATAAAAATTAAATCTTTAACAGAAGAAAATTTTTGTTTTCTTATGTCTTAGAGACTCCCTTTATGTGTATGAACTGGAATCAAATTTCTTCAAGTTGAATTGGAAAACAATACCAAGTTTCTGTTATGGATATTGCAACAATGCCAAGTTCTAGACAAAGCTGGTATGTGTGTATGCGCGCGCGCACGCGCACACACACACACACACACACACACACACGCGCACACACATGCGCACATACACACACAGAAGAAAACCTTACAAATATTTTGAAAATAAACTCCATCATTCATTCCCTGCCAAGCATCAACTTTTAGCATTTTGCCAGATTTTTAGGAGATTCAACCTTGCAAGCAAAGTAATTAATTATGTAAAAAGAGGGAAAACACTCCACAAGGCAACAAAAAAAATCTACTAAACAGGACGTTAAATGCCACCCTGTCTCCCTGATCCCATGGAGTTTAATATGGGTCAGTTCTAATGGCCCACCAGTAGCTGGGTGTGGTGGCTCACACTTCTGAAGGACAGACTCCTGTGAGCCAGGAGAATCAGGGTTCAGAGCCATACCAGGCTTGATGTTGAAAACTTACTGTGCACTGGATCCTTCTGAGCCACCTTGACGTCATCAGAGATGTTGGTGTGATATGGGCTGGAGCGCACCTTAGGCTCAACTATCAAGGAAGAGGCCCAACCACCTCACACTCTGCAAATAGATGTTCTGCAAGGAGCTTGGCATCTCCAGCAGCCACGGTTCAGAGAACACTTCTAACACAAACTGTACAGATAAATACCATCCCCACTGCTCTTTGGGACACCGGCCAATAGAGGTAGCCCAAGGCCAACACCGGCTGCAGATATCTCGCCAAGAATGTGGCTGCACTCTCTCTCTCTCTTCTTGATAAAGTGCTCAGGGGCTGTTTTCCTGGAAGCCCTCTCCAGGAATATACATTTCTCTGTGCTCAGGAGATGTTTTCTGGGGACCTTGTTGGAAGCTTCTACAGCTCTCATTTCTCGCAGGCATTCAGGTCTTGCCAGCTGTAGGATGATGGACTTGCCGCAGAGAGGAGCAAGGGTGGGTGGAAGGGGTTTCGTCCATCTTTCCAAACTAGCAGCTAACTTGAATGAGGGCTCCTTAAGTGCCAGGCACTGCTCCAGCAAAATCACCCTGACTGCCCCGATAGTGCTCAGATTAACCTAGTACAGTAGACTCATTTTAAATTGAAAAGCAGAAAAAATGAAACTGAAGCACAGAAAGGTTAAGTAACTTGCCCTTGGTGGCACAGCTCGCTAGCAGCTGCTTAAGCTTTTCATTGCTCTGGCAATGGATGGATTTATACTAGCTTGTAGAGTTAGAGGTTTCAGTCTGCCATGGTGAAGTGGGCATGGCAGAGAGCATGCCTAGGTTCTCTTTAATCTCCTCCTTTTTCCGCTCTCCCAGGACCCAGCCTGTGAGGTGGGGCCGCCCACATCAGGGTAGGTTTCTTTCCATAAGCTGTTCCTCTCTGGAAATGCCTTCATGGACACACCCAGAGTATGCATTACCTCTCTTCTGGACACTTCTCCATCGAGACTGGCTGTCACAGAAGGGGAGCCAGAGTGCTGACGCAGGCATCCTGGCTGTTCCACGGCCCTCCTCCATGTCATCATGACTGCCCTGTTGTTCTAGTCTCGCTCTGTACACATCCGCACCCTTGGCTCCTAAGCTTCCCCATATAGGAACAGGTAGGAAGAGCCAGGATTGACCAGAGGCATTAACAGTTGTTTCTAGGACCCACAATATCCATATCCTTCATCTATTTTGTAGACCAAAGTAAACAATGCGTGTGACCCTTATTATCAAAACAAAGCTGGCTTCTAAAAACACTAGTCCTCTCATGAGAAGAGCAGACGCAGATCTCCACATCAGGGTTATGACCTCTCACTTGGCCCCTGACAGTGGCTTCTTCCCTGGCCTCTGCCATTGCTCTCAGCATGCCCGGAGGTACACTGCCCAAGTCCAAGTCAAATTAAGCCACCTCCCTGATCTCACACTTCTGTGCATGCATCTTTCTCCTAACACACTTTAGACATATCCTCACTCCAGGGCCCTTTGCACAAGCTGCCCCTGTATGTCTATGTGGCTCAGATGGCACCTTCTTTGCACAGGTCACCCCTGTGTGCACGTTTACATGGCTCCAATAGTGCCTTCCCAGTGAAGTCATGGTCTATGTACTGATGTGTCCTGCTGTGCTGACACCGGTTTCCCAGCATGGACCAGTTCTCTCCAAGGTCTCCTCCCCTTGTTCATTTTGTTCTCCTCCCTTCATGGGTATGGAACACCTTCCAGTGCTCCACACAACTTACTGTGTTCATTATGCCATCTGCTTTGCTCTGGTTAGAATGTAACTCTGCTCTTTGTTCTGTTGACTAATGGGTGCCCGCTGTCCAGAGCAGTTCTAGGCCTGGAATATATGCTTAGTAAATATTTACCATGTGGATGAGTTGCTTCTGGAGGGGGAAATGGGGGAAACAGTGGGTGAGATTCAAGGGGAATCCAAACATCAGCAATTGTTCTGTGCTTTGAGATGGAGAATGGATTCACTATTATTTGATTTTTTTTATTTATTTAATTTTATTTGGTGTACATTGATTAGTGTTTTGCCTGCATGTGTGTCTGTGTGAGAGTGTTGGATCCCATGGCACTTAAGTTACAGACAGTTGTGAGCTGCCCTGTGGGTAATGAGAATTGAACCCAGGTCCTCTAGAAGAGCCACTAGTGCTCCTAACTGCTGAGCCATCTCTCCAGCCCCTACTATTTGTTAAATATATTGTTATTATATATATATACACATACACATACAGGCGGGGGCATGGTTCAGTGGTAGAGCACTTGCCTAGAATACTGCAGTGAGGGGCTGGGGGGAGTGTGGCTAAACGACATAAAAGTGGCCCAGCATGTTCTCCCCCCCCTGTGTCTCTGTCTCTGTCTCTCTCTCTCTCTCTCTCTCTCTCTCTCTCTCTCTCTCTCTCTCTCTCACACACACACACACACACACACACACACACAGAGAGAGAGAGAGAGAGAGAGAGAGAGAGACAGAGAGAGAGACAGAGACAGAGAGAGAGACAGAGACAGAGAGAGAGACAGAGAGAGAGACAGAGAGAATAAGAACTTATAATCTGTGCGTGAGTGGGATAAATGGGATGGTGCATTTCTCCACCCAAGTGTGCACCACAAATGAACTCTTCCAAGTTATACAAAATGCTTAGGTCCAGACAGAGTCCTTTTGAGTGCCTGACCTGTTCAGTTTGGGGAACATTTGTGTAATAATCATGTCTTAAGGAATGAGACCCGGATCTAAGCATAGAACTCATGTATGCTTCCTGTGCACATTGTACTCAAAGCCTGCTAAAAGTGGTTTTATACAATGCTGATGTTAATTCTGTGTGGAAAATCACATTTCCAAGGGTGGAATTTTCCACCTGTGGATCACATCAACAGCAATGGGGAAGTTGTAGATTTATGAAGCGTTTTGAGTTTGGAAGTTAGGGGTGCTCAGACTTCTCAGTCAGGTGTGTTAGTGGTAGAGAAGATGCATGGGGGCAGGAAGAGAAGGTGGGCAGGGCATCTGACCCTCAGGGAAGCTTCTGTAAATGAAAGACAGAAGAAATGAAGGGGGCTGTTTGTCAGAGTGGTGCTGGAGAAGAGAAAATTCAGGGCAGATGGCCATCCAATCCTGCCCGAGGCTGGATTACCGCTGTGGTCTGAATGAGAACGGCCTCCACAGGCTCATATGTTTGAATGTTTGCTTCCCAGTTGGTGAACTGTTTAGGAAGGATTAGGAGGTGTGGCCTTGTTAGAGGAAGTGTCACTAGGGCTTTCAAAAGCCCACACCAGGCCCAGGCTTGCTCTCTGCCTGCTGCCAGTGGATCAGATGTAGCTCTTAGCTACTGCCCAAGCACTATGCCAGGCTTGCTGGCTGCCATGTTCCCTGCCATGAAGGTCATGGACTAACTCTCAGAAGCTATCAGCCCCCAGTGAAATGCTTCCTTTTGGAAGTTACCTGGGTCATGATGTCTCATATAGCAATAGAACAGTGAGTACTACATTATTGTGTTTTATTTTTTTCTCCTGAAACAGGGTCTTGCTGTGTAGAGTAGGCTCACCTTGAACTCATAATCTTTCTACCTCAGCTCCCCTAAGTGCTGAGATTTACAGCAAGGGTCACTACACCTAGCTCTGGATGTTTCTGAGAACAGGGTACCTCGCATGGTGTCTGACCACAACCACCTTGGCTGACTGGCCTGCATCCTTTCTACGTGAAAGAAGAGAATGAGAAATAACGTGTTGGGGTTGTTTTGTTTTGTTTTTGTTTTTTGTTTTTTGTTGTTTTTTTTTTTTTGTTTTGTTTTGTTTTGAGCCACCAAGAAAGCAATGTCTGAATTGTAAAGGGCTGAGTTCAGAAACATGGATAAAGATGGAGAGATTTTCTGGGTCAAGAGATGGCCAAGCAGAACGCTCTTGGCTCTGAGGTCCCAGAGCTCCTAAGATCTGCTTTTGGAGCTGAGTGTGATGGTGCAGACCTGTGATCTCAGCATTGGAGAACCTGAGGCAGATGGGTCCTGATTTCAAGTTCAACCTGGACAACATAGTGAGTTCAAGGCCAGCCTGGACTATACAGTGAGTTCAAGGCCAGCCTGGGCCACATAGTGAGTTCAAAGTCAGATTGGGTTACATATGAAGACTCTGTCTCAAAAACAAACTGAAAAGTTCTGCTTTCTGGACTCCAGGCACTCACTTCTAGTGAGAGGAGTGAATCTTGACCGAGGGCCATATGAGCGCTTTGGTCCAGCCCAGGACAGGACAGCCTGTGGGTGAGGCAAGCAGGCCAACGTAAGCAGCTCTAGCTAGGTGACCGCATCTGCTCCGGCTGTGTTGCGGGCAGCTTCCTGGCCATCAATCAATGTCTCCAGTGAGGACGGCGCCTTCCGAGGAATACCATTGATCAGAGGAGACAGAAAACAAGTGGCCACAATTGGGACAAGTGAATATTCATTTGGAAATGTCAATGAGCAAGTAAAGATTATGCCTGTGGTGACTCGCCTGGCAAGATCAATCCCCATCATGAGGTGACCCAGGTGTCTGGATGCTGAGCACTGGAGTCAGGGACCCCCGGTGTGATGGGGAGAGAAACCAAAGGGTGTATGGGGTACACTCTTTGTGAATTTCAGACACACCTGCCTACCACCCCACCCTCCCTGTTACCAGAGATGCTGGGTGAGTGCTTTCTGGGCTGTGGGTCCCCTGCCCACTGCTTTTGTCTTGGTGTGCATCACAGCACTGTGGCTACAAGTCCCAGAGACACTTGCTTGCCTAGAAGGGATTGAAGGACTTCAGGAAATGGGGAGGGGGGGGGGCTTCAGCCGTGTCCAGATGGAGGGGGTCTTTAGTCTTCAGTGGGACTCTTCTTTCTCCTTCTGTCAGTGGGTCCCAGCTATATACAGGATTGCACCCAGGAGGGGCAGTGAAACTTGGGGCTGAGGCCCCTATTGTGCTACCTGCTTTGTCCTAGGAAATGTGCTAGGATCCCTGCAGGCACGTTGCCAGGTGCAGCGGCACCTAGGTGGGGCCCACCACTCCCCCCACCCCCACCCCAATTAACCATCTGCAGGAACTGCCATGGGTGTGGGGGAGGGACTCAGTCCCGCTTCTCTGTGCAGCCTGCTCAGCTAATGAGGGGTTTGTGAAATTTTTAATTATGGCTTCCATGCCTTGCTTAATTATTTGCATATGGCTTTTACAAGCGAGACAGGGACGTCTGTGTGCGGCGCTTCTCCTCAGCCCCACGTTTGACTTTAATTAAAGGCAGAACCTGAGGTCTTCCCATCACTAATGATGGTGGAAAATTAGCTTCCAGTTCCCAGGGGTCACTGGAGTGATGCACCCTGAGGCGGAGAGGGGACAGAAAGGACAGCAGAGCAGTGGCACGGATGGCAGATGGCCCTGCTAGACTGCTGCTCCTAAGCTTCCCCCACCCTGCCAGCCCAGGCCGCCCTCCCACTGTCCTTCCTCCGGGCTCAGAGAAGAGACAGACAGAGCTTTGCTGTCCCCTGGCAGGAAGGAGCCTGACTCTCCCACCCCTTTGAAGAACAGAGACAAGAGTTACTTGGGGCTCAGTCCCCTTGGCGGTCCAGAGCCGGATATGGTCTGCCTGCAGCTGGACGGTCTAGTTAATGGCAGCTAACAACAGAATGAGGAGTCTGGAAACACATTTGCTGCACATTCAGCACATGCTCATTAGCACACAAGCAGAGCCATGGAGCCATGTCTTCACATGTGCATGTCACAGACCTGTTCACACCCTCAACCTCACATGGGTAAAGGGTTTCCTAGGGTATAGGACATGAGTGTGTCTCTAGGTCCTCTTCTCTAGTCTTTTTTTTTTTTTTTTTTTAAGAAAGGTCTCCCTATGTAGCCTTGGTTGGCCTTGAACTCACTATGTAGACCATCTTTTAGGGACAGAGCATTACTGTTCTATCATGGCTTCATGCCAACTGTTTAGTCTTCGATAATCCTAATCCCAGATAAAGTCACATTCTGAGTGCTGGGGGGTAGGATGTCAAAATGTAGATTGGAGGAGGGAAGAACATCATTCAAACTGTGTGTGTGTGTGTGTGTGTGTGTGTGTGTGTGTGCGTGTAGCATCATTAGGCAGGAGGGTGGGACAGAGGAGCAGACAGAACGGGGCTGGGGGGCGGCATACCATATACCCTGCACCACACTCCCTTGTCTCTCACCACACCGACCATCCTCCACACAGAAACCAAAGCCTCATGCTGGAAGCCCACATTTCTGCATGGGTACCATGAGGTTCCAGAGCGGCGGAGCCAGCTCCTAGCCATGGCAGATTGGCACACCATCTCGAGGCTTTTCTCTGGACAGCTAATTCTATGCGAGTCTCTGCAACATTAGGCATTACTTCTATCCAGAGATCTCACGCCTCCTCACACCTGAGGCTGTACTTTTCATGGCAGAGTGGACCCCAGGCCTCAGTGGGCTTAGACATGAGAGGTTTTTGTTTTGTTTTGTTTCTTAAGACAAGACCTCACTATGTAGACCAGGTTGGCCTTATTCTCACAGAGCTACACCTGCCTCTGCCTTTGAATGCTGGGATTAAAGGCATGTGCCACCACACCCTGCCTGCACCTAAGTTTTATTGAGTCACATCCCATCCCTCTACCCCAACTCACTCCCTGGTGCTTGAACCTGGAGGGGGGCTCACTCTCACAATGTGCTGTAACATTGAGGTGCAGCCCTAGCCCATTGAGTAGTCTTTTAAAATCTGCATTGCTTGATTGGCAGGTCTGAGGGTTGGGATCTGCTCCTGAAGGCCATTGGCCGAGTCACTTGAAGAACAACTTTCATTGTACAACGGTTCCTGTGGTTATGAGACCAGTGATTGGCCACTTTGGGTCCCTTCGTAAGATGCTTGTTCCCCTATTTCCTTTTTTCTCTTTTGCACCCTGAAAGAAGTTGGGGCTTAATCAACTCCACTATGGTCAGCTGACAGAGACATTGACAGGCCCAAGGGTGGCACCTTGTGGATGCCATTCCACTTTGAGATGCTACCTTTGGCTAATGACTTTCTATAGTTGTGGCCCACTCCATGGTAAACAAATGCCTGGGAGCGCCACCATGTTTCTGGGGGCATCAAGGTTTTCTTTTCTTCTTGTACCATTGAGGCTGAGTAGTGAGACTATGTAGGATTCAGGATAGTAAGAAAGAGGTTGTGGGCTCAGGAAGAGAGAAACCACACCTCTCTGCATGTTGTTTGACATAAACAGAGTCAACTAAGCCTTGCAAAGAATGGGACCACAGGGCTGGAGAGATGGTTCAACAGTTAAGAGCATGTGCTGTTCTTGCAGAGGACCCAGGTTTGATTCTATCACCACATGGTGGCTCACAACCATTCTAACTCCAGTTCTAGGGGACTTCTGCTTCTGACCTTCATAGGCAGCAGGCATTCATATGGTTCACATACATAATATGCAGGCAAAACACTCAACAGGTAAATTTTTTTAAAGAGAGGGGGACCATCTGTGGGATAGCATGCATTGTGGAGAGACTAGGTCCTTCACCCCAGGACATCCTTGTGGGATGGGTCCATGAGGGACCTACTTACTGCACAGGAAATACAATATGATGATGCCACCCAATGAGAAACACTGTGCTGAGCATCCAATGCTTGGAGCACAGTGCTCTGTCCTGGTTGCCTGTGTTGGAGGAATGCCCTGGGGGTTTAGGACACAGTAGAAAACATCAGGCTTCAATAGGCACCTTCTGGGAATGAGGAGGGATGAAAGCAGGGCTTGGATGTTACCGGGAACCCGGCTCTTCTGAGTTCATGGGTCACACTGAGATGTACAGACGTGGGGAGTTATGTAGCTTTTTTTTTTTTTTTTTTTAATTCTTTGGGAGCCTGCCACCCAGCTCCCAAATAAATACATGGAGACTTATTCTTACTTATGAATGCCTGGCCTTAACTTGGCTTGTTTCTAGCCAGATTTTCTAACTTAAGGTGTCCCATTTCTCTTCTCCATTTTGCTTCTGGGCTTTTTACCTTTCTTTATTCTGTACGTCTTATTCCCATCTTAGTCTTGTTGTGTGGCTAGATGGCTGGCCCCAGGCATCCTCGTCTCCTTTTCTCACTCCTCGCTCTTCTAGTTCATCCTTAGATTTCTCCTCTTCTATATTTTCTCTGCCTGGCAGCCCCACCTATCCCTCTCCGGCCTAGCTATTGGCCGTTCAGCTCTTTATTAGACCAATCAGGCATTGTAGGCAGACAGAGTAACACAGCTTCAGAGTTAAACAAATGCAACATAAAAGAATGCACCACATCTTTGCATCATTAAACAAATGTTCCACAGCATAAACGGATGTAACACATCTTAAACTAATATTTCACAACAGAGTTGGGTGGCTCTGGCCCCGGGATGCTTTTTGAACTGGGACTTTGTGACTGAAAACATGTTACAGTTCTGTTTGGAGGTGGGGAGCTGTCCAGGTCCCCAGGTGCTGAACCAGCTTAGCACCAACACACAGGAAGAGATGCTCGGAAGGCTGGGTCTGCAGCTCAGTGTGGTAGAAGGGAGGAAGAGCATGTGGGGGAGGGGATGTAAATTCTGGCTTTCCAAAATCCTTTAGAGGGGAAGAAGGGGCCATCAAGAGATCAATGAGGCGGAGGAGACTTGGAACAGACATGTTAGTAAGATGGAGATACGGGGCAGAACCTTATGAGGGGTTGGGTCCCTGCTTTTCATTAGTACTCCCAGGTCACTAAGCCTGGACTCCATCGTGCTGGCCTAGACAGACCTACTCACTGGACAGGAGGGAACCAAGACACTTGATTGTTCTGCCCTGCTATCAGCCCTAGAGACCTTAGATTGTGAGAGACCAGCCTGTTCAGTGGTTAGCTCCTTGATGGGGAGTGTGCTGTTCAGTCCCCCTTCAACCTGACTGGGAGACAGGGGAGGCTCACTGGTGGCTGTCTGTGAGGATGATCCCAGAGAGGCTAACTCACAGCAAAGTCTTTCCTGAATGTAGGCAGCACCATCCCCTGGGGTGAGAGTCCTGTTACAAAGGGGTAAAGAGAGAAAGCCAGCAGAAGACCGCCACCCCTCTCTCCGCCTCCTGCCCTGATGGGAGCCGCTTTGCTCCTGTGTGCTTTCCCACCATGGTGGTCTGAAATCCACCCACTCAGGAGCCAAATAAATGTCCATGTGCTTCCTGTTGTTCCCGCCAGTACTTGTTCAGTGATGAGAAAAGTAACGAATACATGAGTCAAGAAAGGAATGGCTGACCTGGAGAGATGGCTCAGGGTTAAGATCACGGAGTTTCTCTTGTAGAGGACCTGAGTTGTCCCCAACACCCATATTGGGTGGCTCGAAACTACTTGTAACTCCAGTTCCAGAGGATCTGATCTTTCTGCTGTTCTCAGACACCTGTACCTCATATGCACACACACACATGCAGACAGATAGACAGACAGACACATGCCCACACACACTCTAAAAACTACTAAAAAACAAAACTCTAAAAAAGGAATAAGAGAGGGGTGTTTGCCCTGCATCTGCCTGCGCTGTCTCAGGCACATGACTTGAGTTGAAAGGACCCACTGCTCTGGTGTGCATGCAAATGCCTCCCCTTTCCTCCTCACAGTAGGACGGACACTCTGCTCACCACACAGCGCCCAAGCACCCACTCTGTCCCGGCCATTGCTGGCAGCCGAGTGCCCAAAGGCAAGTCCTCTGGGGCTTCCTTGTGCCAGCTGCAGGGAGAGGGATTCCCTGGAAAGAAGCCAGGCTCCTCAGTCTCTTCCTCCAGAGTCTCTAGATTGCCGTTGGCAGCTTGGAGGCAGCTGCGCCCTGCCAGGGGCCGGGGCACTCCAGTTTTACTCACACACTCTTTTCTGCCCATATTATACCCCAACTTTCAATTTGGAGAAGTAAATATGCAATTTTTTCCCTTCCCTGTAATTTTCCCTGCTGTGGATGTCAGAGCAGCTGGGAAATGTGAATAGCTTAGTGCTTTCTAAACGTAAAAGGAGGCTGGTCATGCAACGCTGTGCATTCTCAGCTGCTCTTGGCAAGATCCAGTGGATCTACTGGGAAAAGATGGTCTCCAAGCTATAAGTCAGGGGAGCTCTTCACCCGAATAACCCGTCTTCCCCTTCTATTAGCAATAAGTGAGTGTGTGTACACGCGCATGCGTACACGTCACACAGATGTTAGTTGGGGGAGAGGAGGGAAGTGTATTTGCTTACACAGCCAAACTTTCTGCATATTCCTCTGGAGGCTTCCAAACCTTCCTGTCTCCGCAACTGAAGGTCAGGACAGTCTGATGTAAGCGTTGTTGGAGAAAAGCTGGGGCTGGCAGGGAGAGACAGGTTTTGAGTCAGACGGATCTGGGATGGCTGTAATTTATGACATAACCTTGAAATGTTTGGTGTCCCTGGGCCTTTGTTTTGCCCACTGAGAACAGAGGGCCAGTCTGAGAGATGTGCTCCTAGCTTTCCAGGGAGGACTTGCTGACCTCCCACTGGATATGCAGTCAACAGACGGACTCAGCGGCCAGTTCCTTCGGGATCTGCCTCCGCCGCAGCAGGCTGCCTCACCTGAGGACACATCCTTCCCTGGGCAACCCACACCCAGCCACAGAGAATGCCCGAGGTAAAAACGTCAGCCATTGCTGCCTGCTGCAGGGTGCTCCCACAGACCGGGCCTGCTGCAGGGTGCTCCCACAGACCGGGCCTGCTGCAGGTGCTCCCACAGACCGGGCCTGCTGCAGGGTGCTCCCACAGACCGGGGCCTGCTGCAGGGTGCTCCCACAGACCGGGCCTGCTGTACAGGTGTCTTGCCCCCTTCAGTTTCCAGCCACTCCCCTTCACAGGTGTTGGCCCTTAATAAACACTACACTTCTGAAATGTGTCTCAGCACCCTCTCATGGAGAACCAGACCTGTGACAAATAAGGATAATGATTTTCACTACAAGAAGTTACCATGAACCAAGCTAAGTGGGCTGTTGGTATAATGTCCTGCATAGTCCCTGAAACATTACCAAAGCAAGATAAATATCTGTTCCTTTTCATTCCTCCCTCTGAAAACCATGAAATTCTATTCTTGGATTTGAGCGTGTGTTCCTAACCTGCACTTTGTAAGATGGGTTGTGAAACGCCCCATGGGACAAGTAGCTCTGTGATTGTGGCCAAGGACGCTGGAGCTAGTCTTAGAGCTGCGAGGTTCATTATCTGCGCATGGCATCAGCCCTCCTCAAGGATCCTTGCTGAGAAGAAATTGAGCATGCAGGTGCCCTTCTATCATAAACCCATGTGTCCACAGGGTAATTCATAAAGGAGTTGGAGATATATTGAAATTCAATATTGTTTTAGTCCAAATCAATATTAATAATTGTTTGAATTTTTAAAGTGCAATTTGCAATTGAAAAACGTACAAAGATCGGCTGGTAGTTTAGTTGCTAACACATCAAATTCTCCTAGTAAAGGAGTAGTCTCCTAACTTTAAGTTTTTTCATACGTACTTGAGGGCCGGCACTGACCCATGATAAGGACTTTCTGTTATTTATGGGTACAGTGTTGGAATTCATTTCCTCTAGGCATGAGCTGAAAGGCCAGACATTTTTAGGGTTTATTTATTTTTTATTTTATGTATGAGAGTGTTTGCCTGCATGTGTGTAGGTGAACTATGTACATGCAGTGCTCACAGAGGCCAGAAGAGGTCACTGAATCCTCTAGAACTAGAGTTACAAATGGCTGTGAGCCACCATGTAGGTGCTAAGAATCGAACCCAGGTCCTCTGCAAGAGAAGCCTGTGCTCTTAACCGTAGAGCCATCTCTCCAGCACCAAGGACTTTTAAGTTTTAGTTTTAGTTTTAATTTTAATTTAATTAAGTTTAATTTTAAGTTCATGGTTTCTTAATTAAAAGAAAATTTTTGGAATATTATATATTTGCACACTTGTACAGGACAACCTGCAGAAGTCCCGTGTGCTCCTTGTACTGTTTCTCCTAATAGTTAACGCTATGCACACTTGTCCTGTATGCTAGTTCAGTGTCACAATCTGGACATCAACAATGAGACTGTAAAAGAGGGGATGCTTCATCACCGAGTACAGTCCCATGTTGCCCTTTAAAGTTCCTTAAAAATTAAAGATTTCTAAATGAAAAAGCTGGCTGTCGTTACAGTATGATCCAAATCATTAGCCGGGTTGAAATGTCTGCTTTAAAGTGATTTCCATCAGGGCCTGTGTGGTCGTGTACATATGTAACCATAGCACTTGGGAGGCGCATAGAAGTAGGTCTCAACTCCCACACCAACCTGGATGCCATAGCATGCTCTAGACCAGACTAAGCTCTCATTGTCTCAGGGTCTCACCATCCAGGCCCCAGAGATTCCTTTTAGTTAATGGGAGATCGTACTGGCTGGGCTCCATGTAGTGCACATATAAAACAATGGTGCCCTGGTACAGAGCAGCCTCAGGTGGCCTCATTTCAGCCAGAGGGCCCTCTGGTAGGAAAGTGTGGCTTTGCAGAATCCAAGAATGCAGTGTGCAGCTTGGTAGACAGCCGGGTTGTCATGAACAAAGACATTTGTCATGAAGGTAAATAGTTCAGCAGGACTTACTCAGTCCATGGGGACCCAGCTGCCTCAGCAACAGTGCCTTTGGTGTGTAGGACTTTAGGGCACAGCTCTAGAAGCCTTCCAGAGGCTTTTGAATGGAAGTGACCAAGATCCGTGATGATGGACAGCCTCAGACATGAGTGACGGGCACTCTCTCCAGATGGCCACTTGTCTGCCTGAAAGTGGCTTGTGGGAGTGAAAGTCACAAGATGTCTGTTTTCCAAGGCATTTGTCCCCCCCAGAGCTGCTAGGAGGCTGGGAACTCATCCACAGCCGATATTTTGTCTGAGGACACATTGTGAGATAAGGAAAATTGAATCCTGAGGGTTTCACAGCTGGTTGGAGGGGAAGCCAGGCCCAGAACATGATCTCCCTATCAGAGCCCAAGACAAACATAAATATATAAAATACACATCACATAAAATGTGTGACGTTAACTGTTTTTAGAAGATTTATTTTATATATGTGCTTTACCTTGTCTTCATGACTTTTCTATTGCTGTGAAAAAAACACCATGACCAAGGCAACTTATAAAAGAAAGGGTTAATTGGGCTTACAGCTCTGGAGGGTCAGAGTCCATGATGGCAGAGGGAAGTTATGGCAGCAGGAAGCTCACCTGTCCAACTGCCAGCAGGAAACAGTACGCTGGAGATGTCCTGAAGCTTCTGAGGTCTCAAAGCCCTCCCCCAGTGGCACACGTCCTCCAACAAGGCCACACCTCCTAATCCCTTCCCAAACAGTTCCACCAACTGAGGACCAAGCATTCGAACATCTAAGCCTCTGTGGGGCCGTTCTTATTCAAACCACCATAGTCTTTGTGTCTGTGTGTGCATCACATGTGTGCCTGGTGCCCAGGGAGTCTAGAAAAGGGTGTGAGATCCCCTGGAACTGTAGCTACAGGCAGTTGTAAGTCACCCTATGCCAGTGCTGGGACCTGGGGCTTCTGCACGAGCAGTGTGTGCTCTTACCGCTGAGCTGTCATCTTTTCAGCCCAGTGTCACCATTTTTAAGCGTGCAGTCCAGCGGCATTAACTAAATTCACATTGGCATGCAGCCATCACCATTGTCTACCTCCCAACCTTTTCATCTTCCTGGACTGGAACTCTGTACCCACTGAAACATGACTTGCGTCCCCTCCCAGACCCAGGCAATCTCTAGTTCGCCTACTGTCTCTGAACCTGACAGTTCTGTGCACCTCATAAAATGCCATTGTGCAGTATTTCGTGACTGTTCTGGTTCACTTTACATACATTTTTAGAGATACCTTGTGTGTTGATTTCAAAAAAAAATTACATGTGTTTAATGTGTGTGTGTGTGTGTGTGTGTGTGTGTGTGTGTGTGTGTGTGTGGTCAGAGGACAAGTTTTAAGAGTTAGTCCTTTTCCTCCATTGCACAGGACCTAGAGCTCAAACTCATACTGCCGTGCTTGGAGGCAAGCGTTTTTACCTGCTGAGCCATCTCAGCAGCCCCTTCCAGACATTTGACTAACACCCATGAACTGTAAGTTGGTTCTGGGGTTCTCTAACAGTACACAGCAGTTGGAAGGTGTGATGGTTTGGCTTCATCTTCTGTTTGCTGGATTTAAGGTCATTATAAAAACATACCTCTGGGAATGTCAATGAAAGTGTCTGGAGAGGCTTAACTGACGGGAACAGATCCGACCGGAACGTGGGCAGCATCATCCCTCCAGCTAAGGTTCCGCTGAACCAAAAGAGAGAGCCAGCTGAGCTCTGACGCCCATGGCCCTCTGCAGATGCACTGCAGCCAACCACTTCCTGCTCCTCCATGAGGTCTCTCCCACGTTCACCTTCCAGCTGTGACAAAACCCTTCCTTCTCCACATTGCTCCTGTCATAATAATGAGAAAGCTGACACAAAAGGCTTGGAGGCCATCAATTTTATGACATCTAATTATGTAAATGTTTTCATATACCTTTGCATATCAACCAGAGAGAGGCTCTACATTTACCTTTGAAAATGTAAGTCTTCGAGCCCCATGTTGTGTACTCTTGGACAGATGGAAGGATTCCAGGTGAGACCCTGATGCACAGTGAGGCTTGGGTGTTTCTGAGGTAACCAACTCCACAGGGTTCGCTAGTGGTTGTACTGCCGTCACTGGACTTGCTTCCAGCCCAGACCCAATCAAAACAAACCCACAGCTCCCTGAAATGACCTTTTTAAAATTCCGAGTTCATGGTGTGCCTCTCTCGTGATGGCCCCCAACACTTCCGTTTATTAACTCATGCGCATTCCACCTGCACCACAGCTATTGATCACTGCTCTGGTGCCAGGCTCGGTGCTCAGTGCTGGGCATGCAGAGGTGGAGAGGGGCCTCCCCCCACAGCTCCGGCTCCATGTGAGCCCAGCGGGGGAAGGGCTAGAACAGGAGCTCAGAGCTTCAGGCAGTGGGGTGCTGGGCTCAGCCAGGGTTGGGGTCAGGAGGGGCACAGTTTCTCTGTTTTTAGAATTCCTATCCTCTGCCCTATGAGTGTAAACTTCCCTGAGCAGGTGAGAAGTCCTAGGCAAAGACTACCTGTGGTGTGCCTTGTGGCTTGGCTGCTGGTTCTTTGACCAGGTCTTTGGGACCTGTCATGGCAGTCATGAATTTTCTGGAATCCTTTAGCCTTCAGGGAGACTTTCTGTGTTTGTGCTGGGGTGGGTGAGGCTGGACTGCGGTGTTCACAGGGGCTTCAGGGACAAAGTTTGGGATATATGAACCTGATCTACACTGTACCCTCCACAATAGGGGGCCCTTTTTCTGACCTGCAGAAACCTCAGGGTTGGGGGCCAATTGGAGGGAACCTGACCTTGTAACAGACCTAGGACATTGAGCAAATACTTACCCACCTATCAGATTAGGGTGCAGATGAGCAGTGCTGGGTCTGGTGAAGCTCTGCCTTGGGGATTTCAGGACTGTAACCAGCACCCCTGAGGCCCAGCTGGTGGAGGAGGGCTGGAGCAATTGGGAGCCTGAGCCTTGCCTCAGAGCCTAAGCCCTTCCAGCCATGTGTCTTCTTCACTGAACACTGCAACTTTATGCCTACGCATAAAACTGGAGGGGACGCGTCCCAGAGTTTGCAGCCACTGCCGCTGTTAGAGCAGGTTTTAATTAGCTGCAGGATTTTAATGAGCTGAAATCAAGGAAGAGCCCCATTTCAGAAGTAAGCCGGAGCCACGCACACAAGGAAGAACTAGTCTGACAAATACAAATGGAGGTGGTGCTCTCAGGGGACTGGGCCGTGTGCTCCCTCCAATCGAGGAGGAGTAGATGAGTACCCAAGGCCGGGAGACTGAGGGGAGGACCCGAGGGTCAGCTACTTGTGCCCAGCTGCAGTAGTGGGAAGAGCCGGGCACCAGATCCCCTCTGCCACTGCAGCAGAAGGCCTGGTGCCGGATTCAAGGTGACGGCAGTGCCTGGCTCCATTCTCCTCAAGTTGCCATAGCAGCCTGTCTCCCGATGAACAGCATCTCCCGTAGCCCTCAGCCGGAGAGACGGCATTGTTCACTCCTGCCTGTGTGAGGAGGAAACACCCGGACAGAGAACTTTCCTGGGCCTGGGGCCCACTGACCACGTGGGTATACCCAAGCTGTCTGGCGTTAGGTGTGGGGGTGGGTCCCCACGAGCCAGAGGGGTCCTCTGAGTGACTGAGAGCAGCATCCAGGCCCTGGAGCAGCCACAGCCAGGCGTGTCCTTGGAGTCGTCCACGTGTCCGGCTGTCGCCACTGGAGGTGCGTGTGTTTTGGCTGAATTCTTACATCCTTGCTTATAGCCTGAAGCCAATTTCCCCAAAGAGACAAATGTTTAAATCAAATAAATAAGAAGACGGGAGGTATCTTCAGCCTTACCCTGTGTCCCAGGAGGTGTAACATTAATTGGATCTTTTCTTTCTTGAAGTAAAAAATTGGTGCCGCCATTCAGGCCTTGGGGAAAGAAAACACTAGAAGGCTTTGTGATTTTGAGCAGGACAGAATACTCAGCCAGGCTGTGTATTTTTTATGCCTTAACCAACCCCCCTGCAACCTCTTCTTCATTGCCAATAATTGGAATTTCCTTAGTGTCTGGTTTGGGGAAGGGATGCAGGGGGATGAGGAATACTTATACATGTCACCAGAGCAGAGCGTGATGTATGTGGCAGGGCAGTCCCAGGTGGGAACTGAGGTCTTGCAAATGTATTTTCACGGCCCGTGGCAGCCAGGCCATGGCCTGAGATACGTTGTTATATTGAGGCCCAAGGCAACAGCTGGACTCAAAGAAGAGAGAGAGACAAATGACCTTTGGACCAGCATCTCCTTGTTTTCTTGAAAATGCCTTGTGACTAAAGAACCCTGGGAGGGACATGGGGGAGGGCTCAGAGACACATGTCCTCTGGAGTGTACATCCTTGGGTCTCTGTGGGAAGAGGGTCCTTGCAGATTCCAAGATATCGGTGCCCTCCTAGGACATTGCAGATCCAGTCAGATTGCAAGCCACTTCCTTGGGAGACTAGGCAGCTGGCCTTTTGATTCTCATTTGCATGGAGCCAGGAGTTAGCTGACCAGACAGTCCCTAATGAGAGTGAACATGAGGAACAGTGTCCCTGGAAGAAAGGCTGAGAACAGGGCTTAGGAGCTGGGTGGGAAGCCACGTGACGTGGGCAGGTGCATGTGTGCTCTCAAGGGTCTTTGAAACAGCAAATGTAGTACAGCAGAGTCTCCTGCCTCCTCTCCTGGGTCCCAAGCCCACTGGCAGCCACTCCTGTCTCAATGAATGGATTTGATGTGAACAGATTTGGGGTACAACCACAGAACCCCTTTAGTTGTTGACAGAAGTATGCAGTGGCTCTAATGGTGGCCGTGTGACGGATGGGTAGTCACATCTACAGTGCCAGGCTGGAAACAAGCAAGGGGATTCTGAGCCCCTTTCTTTGTCTATCAAATAGCCTTGGGGGTGACCCCATGGGACAGTGTTAGCCATCTTCTCAGGCATCTCTGTGTGCTGGGCGTGGTGTGTCCTTTCTTCCTCTGTTCCTCTGTATCAGTCAGGTTGTTGTCACGACACAGAATACCTGACAAACGACATCAGGTAGAAAAGTTCCTCTGGGCTCCTGGTTCCCGAGAGTTCAGTCTGCACTGGCTTTGACCTGTGTGCTCGGACAGAGCATCATGGCGATGAGAGTATGTGGTGGAGGACGACGGTCTTCACCTTGGGACAAACAGGAAGGGGGGAGAAAGGAAGGGGGGAAGAGAAGAGGAGGTGGCAGTCAAGGGCAAGGTGTTCCCCACCTCCTGCAGCTAGGTCCCCTCTTCTAGCATGTGTATGTCCCGCCAACAGGGCGCCAAGCCCTAAGACATGAGCCTCTGTGTGTGTGTGGTGGGGGGACTCGTTCTCTGTAAGAATCATCTTCATGTCAGAGACCACCAACCTTTGGTCAGACTAGCCTCAGGTGTCTGTCTCAGGAGGCTGGCATTTCTGTAGGGTAGGAAGCATGCCAATAGTGAGCCATTGATGGTGTATGTGTGCAGAGACTTAGCAGCATGGGTGAGAGCATGTATGCATCCTTCAGGTGCCTGCTGCAGTCTACAGGTGGGGCGGGTGTATCAGCTTACCCAGAGGGGCGTCAGACTGCCCACTTCCCCGCTGAGAGTCTGTTCTCTGCTGTGCCGCTGTGGGATGTCATTTCCACCCATCCAACTCCTTTCTAGGACTGTTTGGGTTTCCAAGGGGCTGTGACAACTGCTCATGTGTGTGTGTGTGTGTGGGGGGCGGATAGTGCCTGAGGATGCAAATATGAGGGCAGGGTTATAAGCAGCATCTAAGTGTGAGAGAGAATAGCTGCACCCCTCTTGGTCACTCACACTCTGCCGGCATCCAGTGATGGGTGACGGGCCTGACTGAGGCAGTCCTTGGGGCAAGAACACCAGGCCATGCTCTAGGCATCTACCTGGAAAGTGGCTTCATCGTTTAGGAAGTCATGAAATCTAAATGATGCACCTGTGGCTTTGTAAAACAATGAATAGCCATGCAGGACCGTTCTACTACAGGGAGCCCGGGTCTACTATACCCAGGTCTGAGGCTTGGGCAATCTGTGAGTCTGAGTCTGGGCACACTATGAGCAGGGTAGGATTCCCTGATCCACACCTCATTGGTGACAGGCAACAGCAGTCGTTTTGGGGGGCAAGGCACAGAGGTCGCGGCCTGCTCAGAAACCCCAGAGCAGTCTCTACTGATAAACTGAGCCACACTCACTGCTGCTTCCCAAACATAAAAGCTGGGAGGTCGTGGGAACACCTGCTCCGCACAGTCCAGGGAGCCCAGCGCCAGGCGCGTAGAGGCCTGCGGCAGGTTAATTAAAGTTAACTGAGTGAAAAAATAATTACAGAGACTTCAGAGTGGAGAAACCCAAGCCTGGAACTTATACTCCTCAATTCCTAAGCTTTTCTGAAAATCAACCTAATCCTTGGGAAATTTTTCCTGGGCACAGAAAAGGGCAGAGAAGGACTTTACAAGCTTCCCTTTCTGTTTAAGGGTCTATAGGCTGGACACAGAGAAACCGCGGTGGATCCTGGGTCCTGTGGCCTTGGTGGTATCAGTTTCCTTTGGCACTGCCCTGTGCTGGGGTAGGCAAGATCTTTGCAGACTCCTTAGGTGGAAGTAAGAGTTATTCTTTGGCTTATGGACAGGCCTTTAATATAACCCAGCCCTGCTTACCACTCTGTTCCACGGCCTCCTGGCCTGGCCAGCATGTGAGGCCAGCATCCTGCCATACACTAGTGGACCTGTAGGGAAGGTCCACCACACCTTCCCTACAATGCTATGAAATGAAGAGCCAAAATGAAACTTCTCCTATGCCCCCTGTCCTTATAATTACCTTTTATGTGTGTGAACATTTTGCCTGTGTGTGCCTGTGCACCATGTGTGTGCAGTACCTATGGAGGCAGAAGAGGGCACTAGATCCCTTGGAACTGGAGTTACAGATGGTTGTGAACTGCCATGTGGGTTCTGGAAATCAAACCCAGGTCCTCTGAAGGAGCAACCAGTGCTGTTAACTTATGAGCCATCTCTTCAGCCCAAGCTCTTCTCTCTTGAGTTTGCTTCTGTGAAGTATTTTATCATAGCCATGGGAAAAATGAAACTCCCTGAGGCCATTTGTCCAATTATCTGGTGTCTGAGTCCCCGCAATGGTGGATATAGGTAGAATATTGTGCATATCAGAGATCCACCTGTCTAGGCCTGCAGCTGATGTCATGGGGACTTCCTCTGTTTCTTACCTTCACCTGGCCCACACAGGCCTGGCTTAGACCCCACAACCTCCCAAAATAGGACCAACAGTTGGAGAGCAGGTGTTCAAAGACATGAATCTGTGCAGACATTTCAGACTCAAACCATAGTGAGGTGTACCTGTCCAAAAAAAAAAAAAAGTTGTACTGGGTTATGGTGTATGGTGGTGAACATCTTTAACCCCAGCACTTGAGAGGCAGAGGCAGGTGGATCTCTGAGTTCGAGGCCAGCTTGGTCTACAGAGCAAGCCTCAGGACAGTCAGGGCTATATATAGAAACCCTGTCTTGAAAAACCAAAAAAAAAAAAAATCCAAAAAATGTATTATTTTATGGGTATGAATGTTTAGCTTTTGTGTATGTCTGTGCATCATGTGCGTGCAGTGCCCATAGATGCCAGAAGAGGGCGTCATAACCCCTAGAACAGATGGTTGTGAGCTGCCATGTGAATACTGGAAACTGAACCCAGGTCCTCTGGAAAAGCAGCCAATGTTCTTAACCACTGAGCGATCTGGGTGTGTTCCGATCTTGATCCACAATCTGGTCCAATCCAGGGCCATTTACTTGTACTCAGAGTGGAGGACATTTCTTCTGTTCTTCTTGTAGAGCCAAGGTGAACAAATCATGTGTGCATACTTTGAGTCTGCAGAGGCTGGAAAAGCAAGCAGGGATGGAGGGCTGTGAGCATGAAGGGAGCATGGTGCTTACTGGGGGGCTCACAGAGCTGGGCAGGGCCAGGGGCTGTCACTAGTTACTTCCTGTTGATGTCCCCAGGCAGCACCCAGAGACTGTGTCTCTCTGTGGCTTTATGGCAGGTGCAGACAGAAGAGCCTCGCAGGGTGGGTAGAGGTGCGGACAGCAACAGGGCTCTGTTCGGCTTCTGTGGGTCTCAAAGGGTGTAAGCGGACAGGCATGGCGTGCACGTCTGTGATCCCCACGCTCGGGAGGCTGTCGGGGGGACCATGAGTTTGGGACTATTCTGGGCTGCATAATGAGTCCCTGTCCAAAGGGACGGAGAGAGGGAAGGAAATGGGAGAGAGATCCAGGGTTAGTTGGGGGAATCTAGAGGATCCCCTAGCATCACTAGGGGCCTTGACCTGTCCAGATATCAACAGCTGAAACCTGCTTCTTCCCTTCCGTCTGTAGACCCCGGCCTGATGGATGTCTGGTGTGGATAATGAGGAAAGAATGTGCCTTTGACACCCAAGAGGTGACCCTGGAGCGTGCCCCGGATGACCCCACAACTTGGAACAATGCGGCTAGCCTGCATGTTCTCATCCATCCTGCTGTTCGGAGCTGCGGGCCTCCTCCTCTTCATCAGCCTACAGGACCCTGTAGAGCTCACCCCCCAGCAGGTTCCAGGTGAGACCCGAGGTTGCTGGCTACCCTGGCCAGGCCACATACAGACCTTCATGGTGGTCCTGGTGTGCTGGCCCCGGGGGACAATAGCCCTGGTAAACAGAGAAGGGGCCCTGGCTTTCTCCTAATAGGGGCTGGTGTCAGTGTGGGGATGTCTGTCTGAAGGCCAACCGCCAGTTTCAAGGTTATGATTTTCATAGCAGTTGAGCAGCCCGTGGTTGGAGACGCTGCCCATCTGGTCAGCCAGTTCGCTGTTTTCAGTGAATCTCAGGTTCACAGAAAATGATGCCAACTCTTGGGGCATCTTCCACATTGTTTGGGACACCAAGGGAATAAACATCTCTCTGTTCTTCAAAAATGTTCTGGGGAATTGAACCCGGGGCCTTACCACCTGTTCATTTGTATTATTTTTATTTTGAGACAAGGTCTGGCCTTGAACTTGTGAACCTACTTTATCCTCCTGAGTAGCTGGGCTTATGGGCATGCACCACCAGTCTTCCATCTTCTTTTGAAAACTTTTGTTATAGTAGTTGTGGTGGTGCATATCTTTGATCCTAGCACTTGAGAGGCGGAGGCAGGCCGATCTCTGTGAGTGTGAGGCCAGCCTGGGCTACAGAGTTCCAGGACAGCTAGGGCAATGTAGTGAGATTTCCATCTCAAAAAATAACTTTGTTACATTCATTTGTTTGTTTGTTTATTGGGTGATGGGCACACATGTGGAGGTCTGAGGACAATCTTTAAGAGCAGATCTCCCCTTCCTTCGTGTGCTTTCTGGGGACTGAACTCAGGCTTGGGGACAAGCACCTATACTGCTAAACCACCCATCTTCCCAGCCTTCATCATTTTGAACTCACAAATCAGGAGTGTGACTCAGTTTCCCTATCTAGCTCTGGGGACTCTTTGAATCTGGTTCCCCTGGCTTGGGACAGAAACTCAGGGACGTACTGGCTTTGTGAGTCTGAGACCCACTGCTTACCACACCCTCATTCTCTCTGTGCCTTGTGACCCATTAGAATGGTCCATGTCTGCTGGGGATGGTGGGGTACAGACAGTGAGAGGAAAGTGTGGAACAGAACACTCAGGACAGGTGGAATGTGGAAAGGGGAGGCCTCCGGGGCTCCTGGTGCTAGATCTGACAGAGCTGGCAGTCACAGGCATGGGGCTGAGGCCAGAGGTTACTCTGCTTTGAAGGAAAAAGAAACCTGGGCTTCCAGGCCACCTCACTGGCAGAGGTCCATTGTGCAGACCCCCAGAGATGCGCTTTCTCCCCAGGGACATGTTCATGAGCGCACTGTTTGCAGAGGTAGGATGAAAGAGATGTGGAGGTCAGGTTTAGGCAGATGGCTCCTGGAGACATTCCTGCCTGCAGCCTTGCACAGGAATGAGGCACGCCTGCTCTCCAGCCAGGAGCTCTTCCCCAGCACTGCCCTCGGCGCCCCAGCTCAGGCCCCCTTTCTCTGTACCACATCATTGTTCTGCTTTTGCACACTGGAGCTGTGAACCACCATACAGTGGCCTTGCACCCAGATTGAAGTCCACAGGCCTCAGGAGGGAAGGGAGAGACGTTTGCACAGAGGCCAGACCATACCTGGACGTGGTAGCAGCTGCCAGAAGCCAGCATGGGGGAGGCTGATCAATTATGCCTTTCATCACAGACAGTGAGTGAGAAGCAGGTTCAGTTGTGAGCCCTGGAAACAGCGGGCAAGCCACTGTGCTGACGCATTCCTGGGTCAACCCTACAGCTGGTGGCTGTCAAAAATGGGTCTAGCTGTTCCCCAGCTTCTGAGGAAGCAAGTGTGCGTGACTGAGCTGGTTCCTCTGGGGACTTCGTAGCCTCTCAAGAGCCCTAGAATAGCGAGTGACATTGAGTCAGCACAGCTGGGTCCCACAGGACAGTGCCATCACAGTGCAGGAAATTGGTCCCTGTGACTATTTGGAGTCTGAACAAAAAGAAACTAGGAAGCTTGAAAACTGCTTGGATGGAGGGTGCTATATTCCTCTGGTGGACGCCTTAGTGTGTGGCTGTGGTGCACACACAGGCAGAGGATCCAGGTATCTGATGTCTTCACTGTGTGGGAGGGCCGAGGCAGAAAAGGCTTAAGTGTATGTATGGGACAGGGTATGGGCCCCTCTGTGGTCCATGCCTGGGACAGATGATCTATTGCCAGGTGAAATTCTGCTTTGATGGTCCTAGGGTGTGCCCTGCCATGCCAACAGCCAGCTGGCTGGCAGAACAGAACCCTTAATTTCACAAGCCCCGGATTCCTGTCTCTCCTTCCACCTTGCTTTGCTCTGAAACATCTGCTCAAGTGCACAGATGTGTGAATTACAGGTGGGTGGGAACCACAGTATGGTTGGGAGTTCTGGGATAGAGTGGCATGGCACGGTGGAGAGCTGTTGGAGCCTCACACTGGCAGGCTGTGAAGAATCACATGACCCTCGGATGAGCATCTGCTGTGGTGGGCAGAGCCAGGTGAGCAGCATGGGTGGGTCTTCACCGTGACATCCTATTGGCAGGTGCAGGTGGACATGCCCTCATGTAATGTGCTATGTTACGTGATGGGCGACCCTGATGGTCTACGTAAATCACACCAAACACAGTCATAAAACTTTAAGTAATGCTTACGTTACTCTCCCCGAGCGAAGCACTCCTGACACAAGCTGTTTGTGTTGATTTGTTACTATTCATTTATTCCTTCCCTGTACTTCTCACAGCAGCCTAATTGTGATTCGGTACCCAGAAAGCAATATCAAAGTAATTTTCCACAACATTAGTTACAATTTTCTTCTGATCCTTCAAGTGAAACAGCCCCATCCTGTTGGTGTCTCTGAGCATATAAACTTTGATTACATTTATCTGCTGGAAACCAGTGCTTACAAAGTGTATATGCCCAGTTGCGTGGTGGGTGGCCCCGAGGGCCCCTGACCAAGCCTTCTCCCTGGGAGTTTCTGTCCAAATAAGCTGTTTCTAGGAGGCTATCCTGTCTGCAGGCTAGGAGGCTATCCTGTTAGCAGGGACGCCAGAGGGACTAGAACACAGGAAATTTCACACCGTGGGATGAACTTTGCCGAGACTTAAGGTGTGAGTTCTGTGGAAACAGTCATCAAGAAGCCAACTTGAGAAAGGGAATGGAGTTCTCATATGTTCGTGGTTCTTGGTGTCCGACACTGATTGGATCTCACTGATGCAGTTACCAGATGTTGAAAGCACATTGTTCCAAGTTGCTCTCTGTTGCTGTGAGGAACACCATGGGGGGAGGCGGGAAGCAATGTTGGAGGTGGCAAGGGTTTATTTCATTGTATAAGTCCCAGTTCACAATCCCTCTCTGAGGGAAGTTCAGAAGGGATTCAAGGCAGGAGCCATGGAGGAATGCTGTCTGCTGGCACTCTCCCTTCTTACTCACTTTGGCTGGCTTTCTTGTATGGCCCACCAGCCTAGGGATGGCACCGCCCACAGTAGGCTGGTCCCTCCTACGTCAATTAGCATTTAAGAAAATGCCTTACAGACACTGGCCACATCTTGCTAGATGACTCTAGGTCTGTGGCAAGTTGACAGATGCAGTTAACCTTGACACATCCAAATCTCTTCTGGGGCCAGCTAGCCCACTTCAGCCTGGCTAGGGCACAAAACAGAATCTTAGAGAATTACCAACTGTTGTAAAGGTGGGCCATGTTTTCTTTGGTAGAGTGTTCAATCTTACATTAGCCCTTTTGAAACAGAACTAAATCCATGACAGAGACAGCTATTTCAGCCTCTGTTTTCAGTCCATCATGGGTGAGGTGGGAAGAAAAACTGCGGCCTTGAAGCAAAGCTTGAGGCAAAGACCCCTTGTGTGCTGCAGACAGGAAAGAGCATGGACTGAAACTGGAGGGCTTTTTTATTTGGCAGAGTTATTCCTGCCAAAATCGCATCCCCAGGGACAGTCTTCCTCCAGCCGGCCACACCTTCTAAAGCCCCCATGACCTTTAAAATGAACCATAGCATTCAAGACGAGCTGTGGGTGACATTGTAGATTCAGACTATAACAGAGAGGCACCCGCAAGCTAACCTGTATTCTAAGATTAGATTTTCTTGTTTACTGGAGAATTCTACCTATCTAATTATGATTATTTTCCAGTCTGCAAAATTACCGGACCTAAGGCCAGAGCTTCTGCACCAGTGTGCCGCACACTGGTGTGTGGTTTGATTGTTCTTTGTTTGGCTTCCTTTGTTTTGTGCTGATGTTTTGCTGGTTCGGGCTGGCCTCAGATTCACAGGTCCCCATGCTGTTGCTTCTCCAGTGCTCGCTGGAATTCCCCAGCTAGGGAGAGTCACAATATTTATTTATTTTTCAGTGCTAGGGTTTGACCCTGGGGCCTCACTGAGCCACACCATCGTCCCGGAAGCTCACTTCTTGACACAAGACTCACCCTTTCTCCTAATAAAAGACCAGACCTGGGGAGAGCAGGCTCAACACATGGCACAGCGGACTTCAGAAGGCAGCGTCCACATCCACGTGGGCAGACACTGTCTGTAGCTGCCTTTCTGCGAGAACTTTGCATTAGAGGGAACAGAGAGTGGAATGGTAGATGAGTGGACCCCAGGAGCCTGCCCCTCCTCTCCAGTGCCCTGACCCGGCCAGGCTTCTCTCCCCACAGCTGGTTTTTGAAATCCACACTAGATATTGAACCAACTCACACATAAATATTTCAGTGTTTTTCAGTTCGAATAATAAGAATTGATGCTTTTAACATTTCTTCCAACCATCTTATATTTCCTTAAAATCATCCAACAGCTAAGCAGGCAATCCATGAGAAGCTGAGGCTGGAAAATCTCAAGTTTGGGGTGAGCCTGGGCTACATAGCAAGTCTCTACATTAAAAACAAATTTTAAAGACTCAAATGTCTAGTCCGTGTTGAAACTTAATTGCCTTATAAATATAAACACATGTATCTCCAGTGGCTTATCCAGTATTCAGCTACAGCCACACATTGCAGTTATGAATCCTTTAAATCTCTCCACATGTAAGTTTCTCTTTTCCCGTTTTTTTTTTTTTTTTTTTTTTTTTTTTTTTTTTAGGATGTTGGGTCGTAGGTCATAGAGAATGTTCTCATTTTAACTGACTGCACCCATCTGTCCTTTATTCTTTGTATCCTGCATACAGTTAGGAAGTTCTTGCACAGTGAGCACATGTAGATTTGGTTTGCCCCTCCCCCCCCACTGTGCTCTTTATCAAAAAAGGTAAGAGTTCACTTGCGCTCCATGATCTGTCAGGCGGCTCATGTGCCAGCTCTCTGGTGATGCCCGTGAGTGGCCACACCTCCAGCTGCCCCTTAGTCAGGGTCACACTGAGCCTCACCTCACTTTGTCATTCCTTCATTGCTTAGATGGGAGGCAGTTCATCCTAATGAGGCCAGGTGAGTTGTCGCCAGCCACCCTTGAAACACTAGGGAGATTGAGGCAGCAGCTTCGGGAGTTCTGGGCTAACCCGGGCCATAGCATGAGTTCAAGACCAGCCTGAGGTACAGAACAAGACTTTGTCTCAAAAACAAAGGGAAGAGAGAAAGAAAAAGTGACCTTTTCAAGCAGACTCTGTTGTATGTACTTTATATAATTTTAAATATTACGTTTATTTATTTATGCATTTATTTGTAGCAGCATATGACAAGGGCACATGCAGAGGTCTGAGGACAACTTTCAGGAGACAGTTCTCTCTTTCCACTGTGTGGATCCTGGGGGCTGAACTCAGGTTGTTAGACTTAGCAAGCAGGCACCACTGAGCCATCTTGCCAGTCCAAGTTCTTCATGGTTTGGCTTTTGCAGAGTGGCTTCTCCTAAAGTAGGCTCTCTCTACATTTCAGGGCTCTCTGTTCTTTTCCAGAGAGGCATAGCTGTGGTTGAGGTACCATAGTGACAGCCCTGTTCCTTCTTCTAGGACCTCTGGTTTAGACAAAGGAACAGCCACTGACAGCTTCTCTATCTGTACAGTACCCTTAAACCATGTTTCTGAGAACGAGAACATTTTAGAGCAAAAATCACCAATGTTCACAGAGCATTCACCATGTGTAAAATCTTGTGTTGAGCAAATACTTAGGTGTTTTGTTTTGTTTTGTTGAGGATGGGTTTCTCTGTGTAGCCAAAGCTGATCTGGAGCTTGCTAATAGCTCAGGCTGGCCTTGAACTAGATCCTGCCACCTCAGTCTCCCAAGTGCTGGGACTTTTGACATCTACACCCCAGTATGGTTCTTAGAACCAGGATTTCTGTCACAGTGTGCTCACTAAGTAGCTCAGACACAGGAATAATGAGCAAACACTGCCAGGCTCTGACCATGTGTCAGGCACTATCACGGGCATCTTACATGCCTTTGACACTAGAGAAGTCCCTATGAGTTACTCACAATGAAACCGTTTGATGGTGAGACCGGTGAATTCAGGGAGGTGAAGAACCATGGCCAAGGCCATGTAGTTTCCAGGCTTCAGAGCTTCAGAGCCGGCCTGTGCTTGTAAGCATCTGCTACACACACACACACACACACACACACACACACACACACACACACACACACCACCCCCACACACGAGGCCACTGGCATCACTAAGACCCGGGCCCATAGCACAACCCAGTGTAGATAAAGATTCAGGGACCAGAGAGAAAGTGCCATGTGAGGAGCTCTGAGTGGCTGGAGGGGTGGGGTGTCACCTGTGGCCGAAGAGTCATCCAGACCCCAGGTCCAGCAACCCCCTTGGGACACAATGGGGAGGAGCCAGCCTTTGTCTCAGGGCATGGAAAGCTCTGGAGACTCCGGACTGAAGAGTGGAGCAGCAGAACACTCATTCTAGGAGAGGGCTCAGCGGTTAAGAGTGCTTGCTGCTCTTGCAGAGGACCAGAGTTCAGTTCCCAGTATCCATGTCAGGCCCCTTACACTTACCTGTAACTCCTGCTCCAGGGGATCGAACACTCTTCCGGCTTCTGGGGATACCTTCATGCATGTATGCACAGATACATATGCATATTCACATAAATAAAGATAAGTCTTTATTTCAAAGAAAGCTCGTTCTGGTGGCTTCATGGGGTGGGGAGCATGAGGGTGACCTACCTAAGCAGGATAACTGGAGACGGTAGATACAGCAGGTGGGACCAGAGGCCTCAGGCAGGTGATGGGAGAAGGGTGGATTGGGACACAAGTAGTTATTTGTGCCATTGTTGAACCTTAGTCCAGGATGGAGATGGTGGCTCTACCAATGTTGAGTGAAACAGAAAACAAAGCTGATTCTTTTTGTTTTGTTTTGTATTTTGTTTTTTGAGACATAGAGTCTCAGCATGTAGCTCTGGCTGTCCCGGAACTCACTATGTAGACCAGGATGGCTTTGAACTCATAGAGATTAGCCTGTTGTGAGTGCTGGGATTAAAGACTTGTGCCACTGTGTCTGGTTTAGGAAAGGCTGGTTTTTAAAATATTTATTTTTAGTGTGTGTGTGTGTGTGTGTGTGTGTGTGTGTGTGTGTGTACTGAGAGTGGAACTCTGGTCTTCTGCAAAGGCTGCCAGTGCTCTTAAACTGAGCCATCTCTCCAGTCCCTGTATTATTTATGTTTGCATCTCTGCTGCAAAACACCTGGCAGACACAACTTAAGGGAGGAAGGGTCTGTTTTGGCTCATGGTCTCAGGGAGTTCTAAATCATTATTGAGGGACAAGCACTAGAATGCCTCTGTCTGTAGCAGCGGGAGGTCAAGGTAGTGACTATTTACCTTATAGTAGACCAGGAATAAGGTAGAAGCATATATTTCTTCCGAAGACCTTCCCTAGGGACCAGCCTCCAACACCCAGATCCACTTCCTAAAAGCCCCACAGCCTTCAAAATAGTTCCACCAACTGAGGATAGTGTGTTCAAAACATGAGTCTATGGAGAGCTTTTCAGATTAAACTGTAACAGATACCAAGGTGGGCTGTGTGTGTGTGCAGAGCTGTGTGAGGAGAATGGGGAGAGCAGTGCCTGGAGTTTCTGGCTGTGGTGGATGCAAAGGGAGCGTACCATTTTCCAGGGTAACTCTGACAGAGAGGGTCAGGGAACAGGGATCATAGGTTCTGTTTCAGGCTTAGGGAGTCTGAAGTTCTGGGTGTCGTTGGATCTTTTCAAGGGGACCACAGGCTCCCCAGTAATGACATGGAGACTTATTGTCAATTATAAAAGCTTGACTATAGCTTGGGCTTGTTACTAACTAACCCATCTCTTTTAATCTACCTTCTTTTACGTGGCTCAGCTACCCTTATTTTATATTGCTCACTGCTGCTTCCTCTGCAGCTCCCAGCATTTCCTAGTGTCTCCTCACGACTCCGCCCTTCTTCCCAGCATTCTCTCTGCTCCAAAAATCCTGCCTAGCCATTGGCTGTTTAGCTTTTTATGAAAACAATCACAGTGACTACTTCAGTATAAAGGAATAGTCCACAACATCTGGGCAGCATGTGGGGAGGTATTGTGTAACTTCTCTCACAAGGGCCTCCATACCTGTAGAACATGGGAAGGTTCCTTCTTCATCACTTGAGGTTGGGGTCCAGGGGCCAGTGAGGGTGCACAGGGCTGTTGAGAGCTCTGCCCTGGAAGAGGGCCTGGTGTCTTTGCAGACACAGGTCTGTACTGGACACACTCGTGTTCCTTGTTGGGCTAGTTGCCAAGGCTGGGATCAGGCTTCTACCTGTCCTGGGACAGAATCACCTCCTCTGGGTTGCTGAGCTTGCCAGCTGGGGAAACAGACCTGTGTGTGCTTGTGTGTCCAGGGACCACACGAGATCCAGCCATTCTGTGGTAGGTGAAGGACAAGGGAGTGGAGGAAGACTGGGTAGGCTCTGCTTCCAGGAGCATACAATCTGGAGAAGTCTTGAGCTTTTCCCTAGAGGGCCCCTAGGGCATTGTGGGAGAGGCCTGGCCCTGTCACAGAAGGTGCTGGGGAGAAATACACTCATTGAGTGATGCTCAGAGGACAAAGGCGGCTGTGAGTCTTGGGCCTCCAGAAGGTGGAGGAGTCAGAAGGACTTCCTGGAGTCAATCTGCTGTGGGATACCCATCTAAGTTCTCCATCAGCCCAGTGGAGCGCCCCTCAGTGTGGGTAGCCAGGGCACTCCATGGAGCTGGGAGTCTTTCTCCAGAGTGCATGTCACTAACCATCTCATCCCTGGTTTCTCAGCCCCAGATCTACAGAGCTGAAGTCCCAGTGTCCGGGAACTGACCGACTTAGGTTCCTGTGTTGTTCTCCAAGTGACAAAGCTGTGCTGGCTAAAACGTGTGGCCTTGCTCTGGGTCCCACATACCAGGGTGTGGCCCTGTTTGTACGGTGTGGAGGGCCACTCTACAATGGCCCTCCAGTTTCTACAGAGACTGTCCTTGTCTAGTTGTGTCCCCTGGAGCTCCAAATCCACAGAGCCCCGAGTGAGCCACAGTGGCAGAACCCCAGACACTCTCAGACAGTCCATCACTGTGCCCCAGCACTCAACCCACCCTCTCAGAGCCTGGGTGTTGAAAACCACAGTCCCCCAGGACTGGGGAGCCAGCCCCTCCTGTATCCATGGAGCTGGCTGCTTTCCCCAAACAGGTGGATTTTACTGGAATCCTCCAGAGTCTGTTTCCCGAAGCCGTCTTCTAACGGCATTGCGGAACATCGTATATATTTCCTCTAAACCTTGTGAGGCTGACACAGCCTTGTTGTGACTGTGAATATCAGAAGTGACATGTAATTGCAGTGATCCATCCTGTTAAGTAGCTGGCAATATATCATTGCAAAATCAGCCGGGCTGGGACTCTCAGATCCCAGTGTTTCTAAACAATAGACCTGTACCATCGACAAACGTGCTGAGCAGCACCCACAGCTCAGCAGGGATACTTCACCCTCCCTTGTCTCACCTTTCTGGGACCTCAGAGACACATTTTCTCTCTGGGGCAATCCACACACTTAGATTTCAGTTCTCCTGGGACATCCCCTTATGTGTCATATAACGCAGCCAGGTTCTCTCAGTCAGGGCTGTGGGTGGGTTTACCAGGCCAACTCTTCCTTCTAGGATCGTGAGGCCCTGCCCTTCCTGACCCTTAGACTCAAGGAATCCACACGGAGGTTCTTCCTGGGCCAGCTCTGTCCTCACTCTCCAACAGGAGGATGGAAGGAAGACTCATTGGACCCAGCTGGAGGCATGCACTTGGGCGAGACTAGAAACACCAGATGGTCCTTTGCAGAAATCAGTCAGGCTCTATTCACATTGTGTTCAATGCTAATTTAGATTGTGGTGTGAAGGGCAACCCTACAGCTGGGCAGAGGCCAGAATGAAGGAGGTGTGGACACTGAGTCCTCTGTGGCAGTCAGTCAACCAGAGCTAGAAAGAGACAGTCTTCAAGCCTTCAAGCCTCACAGTTTTGGGGGATTTCAGTGGTGCTGGCATTGGAGCCTGTATTAGTAAGCTTTTTTGTTACTGTGGCAAAATGCCAGAGTAAAACAGTGGAGGAAAGATGTATGTGAATAAGTTTTCAAAGATTTAACACATCACGATGGAAGGCTGTGGGCAGAGCAGCCTACCTCAGAGAGGCTGGGAGGGAGAGAGAGAGCCTGGACTAGCTGGTTCTCACTTGTACTGTACACAAGTCTCCTGCCCATGGGAAGTATACTTCCCATGGGCAGGATGGGTATTCCCTCCTTGGTCAGTTCTAGAAACGTTCCCCCAAATACAGTCGGAGTGTGCTTTGTAGTCCCATCAACCTGTCAATCAAAACCAACCATCAGGGGCTAGAGATGGTTAGCAACACTTGGTGCTCTTGCAGAGGATCTGGGCTCAGTTCCCAGCACCCACATAGCAGTTCACAACTGCCTCTGGTCTCTGGGGGTGCCTGGGCACACATGGTTCATATAAATTTAACCATCGTAGCTGGGCCTGCGGGCATAGGTTTATAATCCTAACTACTAGGAAGGCCTAAGCAGGCAAATTGCAAGGCCTGGACTACAGAGTGAGTTCAAGGCCATCTTGAACAATTTGACTCAAAATCAAAGGTAGCTGGGCTGTAGCTTAGGGGTAGAGCACTTGTCTGGCATGCATGAAGACATGAAGCTCTAGGTTCAATCCTCAATACCAAGGTGAAAAAAATTCTTTTTTAACTAGTCTGGGCTGCAGAGAAGGCTCAGTGGTTAAGAGTCCTTCTGCCCTTGTATGAAGACCTCAGTTCAGTTTTCAGCACCCAAGTCTGGTGGCTCACAACCACTTGTAACTCCAGCTCCCAGAGATCTAACACCTTCTTTTGGCCTCCTTCTGACTTGCGTCCACATATACACACACACAAATTAAAAGAAATAGAAATAAATCTTTAAAAATAATTAGCCGTTATCCCATCCTGTGTATTTGTAGGAATCCTGGAAGACCTCCACTATCATGCTTTCCGAGAGGCCCTGACTTTGGGGGACCCACTCTGTGTCTACAGCTACTTGTTATGAGCATAATCTTTCCCTTGAGCCTGGACCTTCCTTCATGGGGCCCCCATTTCCTGGGTCCCCTACCCTTTTGCAGATGGAGGGAATATTGTAGTCATCCAGCAGAAGACACCCCGGGGTCTTCAGCCAGAGCCTCACTTTCCTTAGTGCGTTGAAATATGCTAAATGAAAAATAATGAGCGTGTAGGAACTAATAACAGGAATCACCTAATTAAATTAGGAAACAGACATCACATTACTGTAATCTGAAAATTGATATTAATAGAAAATGGTCCCAGCATTGTTACACTAAAGGTTCCTAGGGGTGGAGAAATTAGAAGAGAAAACAGAACAGGAAAGCGGGACAGTTGTGGCTGACAGAAGTGTGGCTGCCGCTACAGTAGAAGGCTAAAATAGAAGCCAGGTCATTGCGTGGGTCACAATGAATTAAGGGACAGAATTGGCTTTGAAAAACTACACAGCTCCACGTAGGCACAGGATGACAACTCATAAAACTAGACAATGTAATTAAGCCTCAGTATGTGCGGCAGTCTTGTTTTTGGGGTGCCAGGCACTGTTTTGGGTTCTTTTACCCTGTGTGTCTTTACTCTATGACTTGCTAACCTTCACACAGATGCTTTAAAGTGGTTGTGTAACATAGGAAGCAGCCAGGGCTGGATTCTGACTCATATCTAGGCATGGCCCATTCCACCCCTGCCTGTTGCCTTAATGTCAGGGTCTCTGTGTCTTTATTTATTTATTTTTTTTATGTTAGTCTCCTGTTCTTTTTTTCCTACGGAACTTTCTTAACAAAACCCTACAGATTTTGGCAACATCTCAACTCCGTGATTGCAGACCCCAAGGCTCCTCAACTGCCCATGGCAAAGATACCTTCTGAAATTACAGTCCAGCTAGGACTCTGGTCTCCATTGTGTGTGGCCCTGGGCACGGATCCATAGGGGCTGACAGTTCCAATGCCTGCCCTGTCCTCAGGTGGCCTGGTTTTGGATTCTCCCTGCCACAACAGCTCATTGTCCCCTCCTATGCAGGGATGAATCAGACTGTTCTCATGTGGCACAAATCACATGTCCAGCGGGGGTTCTTAGGTGTGGGGTGTTCTCTTTCCCACTCTGCATGGGCCAGAATGAACTAGAGACTTGGAGGAGGAAGCAGAGGCTAGGATTGTGTGTAGGATGCCCCAAAATGAAATCTGGTAGGATGCCATGTTTGCACCAAGGCCTGTCAAGGTGCCCCATGAACACAGAAGGCAGGGTGAATGTCCTATCTCACCACCTGGACCCCACACCTGCCCCTGTCCTCAGTCACTTTCTGACCAGGCACCTTCATGAACACCACCTGAAAACTGAGACTCCAATCTCAAAGTGATGTGAGGTTCCAAGAGAAGCAAAGGGGCCTCCCTTATCTGTCTTACTGCTCTGTCCCTCAATTACCTGTCCTCAATTCTGAGGCCCCAAAAGGTGAGGCCTTTGGACACACAACAAAAGAACAGAGCACCCATTTCTAGTGGAGACCAGCCTCCCTCATGTCCTTAAGCCCCAATTCTTAGTGTAAGCAGCAGGGAATTGCGCAAAGATAAGATTGTTGAAACCATCCTGCCGGCCCTTTCCATGCCCCCCTGGGCCAGACTTGGTATTGGAAATCAAGGGAAATATCACTGCCGTAGTTTTGACAATGGAAGTACTAGCAGGCTGGCGTCTAAGAAATAACCAACATGGGAAGGGCCTGGTTGTGTGGTAAGGCTATGCACCATGGGGCCAGCTACCGGTGTGGGGTTACACCCGCCCCTCACATTCCTGCAGACCTCATTCTTGTCCCTTAGGGTCAGTGCAGATCTGTTTCTCCCTGACATTGTTTGCAGAATGCCTCGGGCCTCTAGGAAGATCTCATTTAAGCCCAAAGCTCACCATTACACACCTGCTGATGTTTTCATTAGGAAACTTGCTTCCCTGGATTTTGGGCTCTGCTGTTCTAACTCAAATCACTGTGGAAGAGTCTCTCATTTAAAATTTTTATATATATGGGCAAATAGTAGAGAGTGTTTGCACCCCTTCTATATCCCCCAGTAGCAGAAGTCCAGGAAGCTGAGCAACCAGAGGCTTCTGACAGAGGGGGCCAGGACCCCCGGGGCTCTGCCCATCCTCTTAGTGTGGGTCTGAGAGGGAAGTGGGGGCTGCCTTTCCTCCCACTCTCAGGCCTGGTTGAGGAATTTCTCAGGCATCCTCAAAGGCCTGAAGCTCACTGGTAGAATGGTCTAGCCTTGTCCAGGCTATCCACTGAGCTCTGCTTGGTTGTCCCCAAGGCTGGCAAGTCCGGGTCCTGACCAGTGGTCTCTCCCTGGATAAATGATCTGTACACATTTCTGTTCTTCCTTTCTTCTTCTTTCTTCCTCCCCCTCCTCTGCCTCTCCCATCACCTCCTCTTCTTCGAGACAAAGTGCCTCAGCTGCCCAAGTGCTGGGATTACAGGTATGTGCCACCACACGTGGACCTTACTGTATTTCTCAGGGTATTTACAGCTAAGACTGTAACACATTTACCTGGATTCCCAAGGTTGCAGCCATAGCTCTGACTCAGAAGGTGTTCAGCAGAGACACATGGATCCTTGCACTTGGTATCTCCCGACTGCTGGGGACTGTGACCCTGACAGCCTGTGTGCTCTCATCCCCTCTCATCCAGCTGGACTTAATAGCTGTTTTTCCCTGTGCCCCTGAGAGAACAAGAGAGATAGGGCAGGACGCCTGGACAAAGTGTGTTCTCTAGGGCTAGAGATATTGGTTAGTGGTAGAGCAGCTGCCTAGAGTCTGCCAGTGAGGGAGCAGAGGTGTGGCTCAATAGTAGAGCACCCATCTAGGACCCACTAATGAACTGTTACAATGCTTGCCCGGAATGAGCCCCTGAGGAGCTTGGTGGTGTGACTCAGTGGTCCAGCCCCAGTGAGGGGCTAGGGGCATGGCTCATCAGTAGAATACTTGCCTAGAGTACATCACTGAAGGAGACTGGTATGGCTTGACAGTAAATTTCCCACCTAGCATGTCCAAGGCCCTGAACTCCAGGACCCAGCAATGACTCCCCACCCCACCCCTGCAAACTGCAGTGGCTCTCTAGGACATGGCTGGGAATAGAGCTGTTGGTGCCTGGAGGATGGAGTGGGATTAGATAGAAAGGATTCCTGCCTGCATGTTTGCCAAAGTGATCTGTGCTCAGATTCCTGCCCATCCCTGGGGCAGTTCTACCTAACAAGGACCTCCCCGAAGGAGCCAAGCCTAGTCCAACAGGATTCTCCCATGATGCTTCCCCGTCGGTAGCATCACCAGGGCTGTGAGTGGAACCAAAGAGTCTTGATGGTTAGGGAGGTGAGGTGGCATCTGGGCATGTGTGATGATGACAGAGTGAGTACTGAGTGCTTTCTGTAGAGCAGACACTGCCCTTTATATTCTTTACAGAAATTCTTGTGTAGGACTTCCCGGTCCCCTTCTCCATCCTGAAGAGACAGCGTCCCTGGACCAAACACACGCAGATTCCAGACAACAGGCCTCCAGGCTAGTGCTCCAACGTCATGTGTCTTAGAGGACTGTCCCAGCCCGAGTGACTGTCAAAGTCACAGGTTAAGAATTCAGATTTTCATGGCTCTGGTAATTCAAGCACAGGCTTAACCTGTGACTTGGACGGTCACTCAGGCTGGGACAGTCCTCTAAGACACATGACGTTGGAGCACTAGCCTGGAGGCCTGTTGTTTGGAATCCCTGCGTTGTTCCTGGATCTCTGCAACTTCTCATGTTCAATCTGGGCTAGGTCCAAGTGTGTCGATACCCCGACACATGCACACCAAAGGATGTGCGCTTGCCTCAGCCTATGACTCCCGGAGGAAAGAGTTCACACCTGAACTTGGGGCTGGATGCTCTGTGTGTGCCCTGAGATTTTCTCCTGCCACAAACAGGCAGAAAGCCACACTGTTATAGCCCAGACAGAGGCCAGCCGCTTGGAACACAGAGTGTCTATAGTTCCTCAGCCACGGGGAGCGAAGGAAGAATTCTCATTGCACAAGGAAGTCGGCAAAAACAGTGACTGTAACCCGCTCACAACCCGGACAGACTAAATAATGAAATTACATTCATAAAATTTCAGGTCGAGTGGTTACTGCTCGAATTAGTTCTTTCAGAGAGCTAGCCAGAAGTGGCAGCAGTAATTAAAGGGTTGGCCTGGCTCAAATCATCCTGAGCTTGGGGCATGTACAGCACTCATGGTACAGGGCTGGCAGCGTTGGTGTGAGTTTCATCCCCTTCTCTCAGCAATGGGCGGGCAATCTGAGAGAACAGAAGCCGACCGCTGGCTGGAGTGAACCTTTACTGTGGGGAGGGACGCCCTAGTTTCACTCATTTACTTCACACAAGGCCTTGCTCCAGCCCAGGCTGATCTCAAACCCATCATGAAAACCAGATTGGCCTTGAACTCACTGGGTAGCTCAGGCTAGCCTATTTCAGGAATTTTTTTTAATTAGTATGTATGCGTTGTATAAGGCGCTAGGTTACATTATGACATTCTCATGCATGTATATATGTCAAAGTACTTTATGTTAACAACCCCACCTTTCATTGCACATACCTGGTAGTTTCTTTCCCCATCCCATGGCTCAGTGGTAGAGCCCCTGCCTAGAATCCCCCAGTGAGGGGCTGGGGTGTGGCTCAGTGGTAAAGCCCCTGTCTAGAATCCCCCAGTGAGGGGCTGGGGTGTGGCTCAGAGTAGAGCACCTGCCTAGAATCCCCCAGTGTGGGGCTGGGGTGTGGCTCAGTGGTAAAGCCCCTGCCTAGAATCCCCCAGTGAGGGGCTGGGGTGTGACTCAGTGGTAGAGCCCCTGCCTAGAATCCCCCAGTGTGGGGCTGGGGTGTGGCTCAGTGGTAGAGCCCCTGCCTAGAATCCCCCAGTGTGGGGCTGGGGTGTGACTCAGTGGTAGAGCCCCTGCCTAGAATCCCCCAGTGAGGGGCTGGGGTGTGGCTCAGTGGTAGAGCACCTGCCTAGAATCCCCCAGTGTGGGGCTGGGGTGTGGCTCAGTGGTAGAGTCCCTGCCTAGAATCCCCCAGTGAGGGATTATCCCCACTTGCCTGAAATATACAGAACCCTGGCTTCTATTCCCACTTCCTATGTCTCCCACTTTAAGCATTTAGATTGTATATACAAACAAAAAACATGTCATCTTTGTCTTTTCTAAGGTTTTTCTCACATAATATAATATCTTATCTTCCATCCATTCTCTTGCAAATGACATAATTTTATCTTAGTGGCAGAATACTACATGTATATTTATGAAATGTACATTTATATACATATATAAAACACTTCTTTATCTGATGATGGACCACTGGGCTGATTCCATAACTGGCTCTTATGAAAAGTGCTGGATTGATACATACTGAAAGGTCCCTGCTCTGGTGGAGTTCACTGTGGATAAGGTGAGGGAGAATCCCTGAAGCTACCCTGCCCCTCCCCAAGCAGGCATTTCAGCAGTGTCTTCCTTTTAACAAGCCAGGATCTGACTTGCTGTGACTTCCCACTGAGCGGGGACAAAGAAAGGAAGAGTCACCAGCATAGTGTGGCTCCTACCTATTAGGTCCATTTTCTGTTGTTGTAATAATGTAAATGACCAAGACTAGGTCATTTACAAAGAGAAGAAATTTAATGATCCCTGTTCTGGAGGCTGGGACGCCCAAGTGCATGGCACTGGGCCTGGCAAGAATCCTCTTGCAATATCAGAGAATGAGCGTGTGTATGAGGGTGTCACATGACTAGACAGAGCAAGCATGAACTGCCTGTATTACAAACCCACCAGTCCTGCTGTGGAGTCCCCCAATCACGTGTCCCCCAATTACACTCCCCAAAGTGCCACCTCTACATAAGATAGACATAGAATTAACTAAGGAATTACATTTCCAACAAGTATAGAGAACACATTTAGTGTGAAGCAGTGGCCATCTGATAAGCCTGTCCTAGCCCCTCACTGGGGATTCCAGGCAGGGGCTCTACCACTGAGTCACACCCCAGCCCCTCACTGGGGGATTCTAGGCAGGTGCTCTACCACTGAGCCACACCCCAGCCCCTCACTGGGGGATTCTAGGCAGGGGCTCTACCACTGAGTCACACCCCAGCCCCTCACTGGGGGATTCTAGGCAGGGACTCTACCACTGAGTCACACCCCAGCCCCTCACTGGGGGATTCTAGGCAGGGACTCTACCACTGTCACACTCCAGCCCCTCACTGGGGGATTCTAGGCAGGGGCTCTACCACTGAGCCACGCCCCAGCCCCTCACTGGGGGATTCTAGGCAGGGGCTCTCCACTGAGCCACACCCCAGCCCCTCACTGGGGGATTCTAGGCAGGGACTCTACCACTGTCACACTCCAGCCCCTCACTGGGGATTCCTGGCAGGTGCTCTACAACTGAGCCACATCCCAGCCCCTCACTGGGGGATTCTAGGCAGGGGCTCTACCACTGAGCCACACCCCAGCCCCTCACTGGGGATTCCAGGCAGGGGCTCTACCACTGAGCCACATCCTAGCCCCTCACTGGGGGATTCTAGGCAGGGGCTCTACCTGTTAGTTATTTATTGGCGCTCTTACCCCACGAGGAACACGTCCCAAACACAACAAATCCACAGAAGAGCTGTCTATTAATAGAGGATAGAGGTGACAGGCCTGTGTAAAGCACACATGAGTGAGGAGAGGAGAGAAAAGAAGAGGAGGAGAGACCTGTGCAAAATGGCGCTGGCTTTTTAAAGAGTGAGCCGCGCATGCGTACAGGACCGAATGTGGCTACTCCACGCATGCGCGTATATTACATTGCCGCACACGCTTTACGCAACCATATAAAGCCACAGAGTCCTAGTCACGCGAGATGTTCTGACCTGGAAATGGCTATTTTGAACCAGAAATAACTAGGTGGTCCGCTGGGAAAGCCCAACCGTGTGGATATGTTGTGATTTCCTATCACTACCACTGAGCCATATTTTATCTTGGGGTATGATATCTTGGGGAAATATCAGGTACATGTCTCTCTTGGGGTTGGTTCCAGAACATCCTTCCCTGGATTCTCAAATTCTGTAGTGTATAAAATGATGCAGCATTTGCATCTGTAACCTATGTACATCCCATGTATATTTTTTATCAAGTCTGGCTTATTTAAGATATATAACATAATGTAAACGCCATGTAAATAGTCATTTATACTGAATTGTTTGGGGAATAATGACAAGAAAAAGTTGTACGTGTTCAGCACAAATGCAATTTCCCCCCCAAATATTTTCAGTCCATGGTTGGTTGAATCAGAGATTGCAGAACTCATGGCTATCGAAAGCAAACTGCATAATTTACATACCATAAAACTCACCTATTTTACATGCACACTTCAGTGATTTTTAGTAAATTTACAGAGCTGTGCAAGCATTACTACAATCCAATTTTAGGGGATTTCCACTGCTCGCCCCAAGTCCCTTGTGCCCATTCTGAGTCACTTCCCTCCCCCCTCCCACCCCCGTCCCGCTTCATTTCCACCCCCAACCCAAGTAACCATGAGTCCACAGTCATTCTTCTTTCTAGGTTCCCGTCTTCAAGACACTTCCTAGCAGTGTGATCATGTGCTGTCTGGCCTTTCCCATCTGGCTTCTTTCTCTTTTACATCTTTTTTTAAATTGTTCTTATTATTTTCCCACCCCACTTCTCTGTGTGGTGTGTGGTGTGTGGTGTGTGGTGTGTGGTGTGTGGTGTGTGTGTGTGTGTGTGTGTGTGTGTGTGTGTGTGTGTGTGTGCGTGTGTGTGTGTGTGTGTGTGTGTGTGTGTGTGTGTGTGTGTGCATGTGCCCCCAGAAGAGGACATCAGAGCATCTAAGGCATGAGTTACAGAGCAGCTATGAACCTGGGTCCTTGGGAAGAGCAGTATGAACTCTTAGCCACTGAGCATCACATCCTTCTTTCTGTCTGTTTGCAGTTCTGGGCATTTGATCCGGGATCTTGTGTGTGTTATGCAGCTGCTTTGCCGCTGAGCGAGGTCCCCATACTCTAGCGTAATGTTTTTGAGGATTAACACACCATATCAGCACTGTCTTAGTAACGGCTTCTGTTGCTGTGATAAAACAGCATGACCAAAAGCAGCTTGGGGAGGAAAGAGTTTATTTTAGCTTAGAACTCTCAGTTCATACCCTATTGCTTAAGGAAGTCAGAGCAGGAACTCAAGGCAGGAATCTGTAGGCAGGAGCAGATGCAGAGGCCACAGAGGGGTGTTGCTTACTGGCTTGCTCCCCGTGACTTGCTCAACCAGCTTTCTTATAAAACCTAGGAGCACCTCCCCAGGGGTGGCCCCACCCTCAATGGGCTGGAGCCTCTCATATCAATCATTAATCAAGCAAGTGCACCACACACTTGCCTACAGAAATGTAGTCTTCCCAAATGTAGTCTGTTTGGTGTCAAGTCGACATAGAACTGCCCAGGACAAGCAAGCTGTTTTCTTTGAATATTAATTAATGTTGCATTCTGCAGCATTTTGGCTCACTCACCCACAGGTTGATGACCATCTAGATTGTCCGTGCCCTTTTTTCTATTATTTGCTGTTGTATATATTTCCACACATGCCCTTGTGTGAACATGTTTTCATCTCTTTGGGGGAGACGCTTAGGAGTAGAATTGTTAGGCTGTATAAAATGCATGCTGACTTTCAAAGAAATCACCAGCCAGACTCAAACAGCCGCATCCACAAGTAATGTTCGCAGCCCAGTGTCTCCACATTTTTATCAGCACTTGATATGATCCGCTCTTTAAATCATGGCCATGCCAGTCAGTGTGAAAGGAGAAGATGTTTTAGTCGTAATTTGCATTTCTGTAATGACTAATGTTATTGAGTGGATTTGCTTGTGTTTGTTGCCATCTGAATATCTTCTTTAGCGAAATACAGTCTTACACCCAAGCAAAAATGGATTGTCTTTTTATTGAGTTGTAGTTCTTTTTTTCTATGGACCTGTATTATTAGGTCTGCAAATCACCATTCATCTGCAGCTCGTCCTTGTAATTTCTTACTGGCATCTTTTGAAATCCAAAAATTTTTTATTTGAAGAAGTGCGATTCAGCTGGGCGGTTGTGGCACACGCCTTTAATCCCAGCACACAAGAGGCAGGGGCAGGTGGATCTCTGTGAGTTCGAGGCCAGCCTGGTCTACAGAGTGAGTTCCAGGAAAGGCGCAAAGCTACACAGAGAAACCCTGTCTCAAAAACAAAAAAGAAAAAGAAGTGCGATTCTTTTACAGATCATGTTTTTGGTGCTGTGTCCAAGACATCTTCGCCTAGCCTAAGGTCAAAAATATTCAGTTCTATGTTCTTCCAAAAACGTTATAAATTTTGTGTATCTTTGTGATCTATTTCGAGTTATTTGTGTGTGTGTTTCATGTGAACAATTGGCCTGACTTCATCTTTTTGTTTTTAAATGACACACACACACACACACACACACACACACACACGCACACACGCGCACACACGCACACACGCGCACACGCACGCGCACACACACACGCACACACACACACACACACACACACACACACACACACGTAGAGGTCAGATGACAATATAGGAGTCGGTTCTCTTCGTCCACCATGTGGATTCTGGGCATCAAACTCAGGTCCTCGGGCTTGCCAGCAAGCTCTTTTACCCAGTGAGCCATCGTACTGGACCCTGACTTCATCTTTTTGAGTGTGGCTGTCCTACTGCTCAGGCCCCTTCTGCCTCCAGTAATCTGGTTCAAGCCATGCTTACTTTGTCTTCCTTCACTTCTTCCCTCAGTGACTTTTCCAGGACACTGGACCTGAACTTAACCATCCATCCATCCACCCATCCATCACCCTTTTACCCATCTATCACCCAGCCATCTACCTACCTGTCACCCATGCATGCATCAATCCATCCATCATCCACCATCCATTATGCACACATGCATGCATGTGTCCATCCATGGTGTTCTTCCCTGTTGCCCTCTGAGCCATCCCCTTCTGGACAGTGAAGAGCTCCATGCCTGCTAGTGAACAAGTCATTTTCACACTTCCTTTCTTAGATTGCTGTTTGGTCAAGGTCATAATTGTGGAGTGCCTGACGCACTCTCTAGCTGTGGTGTCACCTGCCTCTTCCTGCTGTCTCCAACATGATCTCAGCCACTGCTGGAGTTGGTAACTATTTGTGGGCAACACGGAGCTCTTGCCAAGGCTGCAACAGTTTCCCCTGAGAGACGGGATCAGGAAAGAATGCGCTGACTTGTGGCCAGCTTTTGCAATGATAGGATCAGGCCTCAAGGGAGAGTGGATGGACTATAATTTAGCAAATAGAAGACAAGACTTCTCAGGGACTGTCAGCTCTGCATTCCAGCATGCTCCTCGTTGCCTTGGCAACTCAACAGGTTAAACTTCTTCTCGGGGCATCAGTGACTGCTCAGGCAGAAGGTGATAGGAGCCGTGAAGTGTGCAGATCATCAGCAGGCAGACAACGCTCAGGGTGACCTTCACTCCCCTGGTGGTTTAGCTGGCTCTGTCCCACCACCTATCTGTTATGCACCTCCCAAGCCCCTACCATCCATCCATCAAGCCCCAGACCTATCCACCACCCACTCACCCATCCATCTCTCATCCATCCCAATATATATTTGTCTATCTTCTTCCCATCCGTCTACCATGTCATTGAGCACCCGCTGTGTGTCTTGCCTCCTTCTAGCTTCTTTAGCAAGTGTGCAAGTTCCTAGCTCTGCAGACCAACCAAGAATAATTCTCTGTGGGTCCACAGGCACCTGAGTAATCTTGGGATCCAGGAAGTCCGAAGAGCCTTTCCCTAGCACATGGGTGGACCCATTCAGAAAATAATCTTAACGTGCAAACATTATAATTGTGTGGGCTTTTTCTCTGCAGACTCTTCTTTTTAAGGTTTATTTTATTATTTTTAATTATGTATCTTGGGGTAGGTATGTACATGTGAGCATAGGTGTCTGCAAAGGCCAGAGGTATCAGATCTCCTGAAGTTGGAGTTACAGACAGTTATGAGCTGCATCATGTGGGTGCTGGGAACCAAACTCAGGTCCTCTACAAAAGCAACAAGCACTCTTAACTGCCCAGCCATCTCCCCAGCCCCGAGGCTTTTCAATGTGACTGTCACTGGCTTAAACAAATCACACTCCATAAACTGTCCTTAGTTTTCTGTTGGTTTGAACTACATGGTGGACCTCTCTCTAATCAGCATATGTAGATTGTAGTTTCCTTCCAAATCTGTGTGGTGTTTACTGTAAATCCATACCATTTTGTTTTGTCCTAAAGCATTCCCAGTATATAGCCCAGACTGGTTTTGAACCTGTAATCCTCCAGCTTCCACCTCTTCAATGATTTACATTAAGTTTGGTTTGTTTTTCACTACCGCATGAATTACTTCTATTTTCTGCCACTCATCTTATTTTGCTTGCCCCTTCTGATTACTGTTATAGTTGAGGCTTTCCAGATGCTTGGTGACCCTTAGTGACGCTTTTTCACAGTCATGAGTAGAGCTCCAAATGCCTGATGTGACGTAGGGGGAGCAAGTCCTTACTTAACTCAACGTGTTGATGTGAGGAGCCTGCCATCTTGCTGGAGAGTTCCAAGAAAGTGTACTAATTAGCTACAGCTGCCGTAACAAAAGCACCAGGGACCAGGTGGCTTTAACAACAGTACCGGATTCTAGAAGTCCTGGGTCAAGGTGTTAGCTGGGCTGTTTTCTTCTGAGGTCTCTCTTTGGCTTGTGGGTACCACCTTATTCTTGTGCCTTTCTGTCTGCCTCTCTCTCTCTCTCTCTCTCTCTCTCTTATGTGTGTATGTCTTTCTGTCTGTCTGTGGGTATGTGTACTTGAGTGCAGGTGCCCCCCCCAGAGCCAGAGGTGTCTAGAGATCTGGAGTTGCATTTGGTTGTGATCCACCAATGTGGGTGCTGGGATCAAACCCGGGTCCTCTGAAAGAGCAATGCATGCTCTTAACCACTGAGCCATCTCTTCAGCTCCTCGCAGTTTCTTTACCTGGTCGTTCCTATGTGTCTAAAGCCTATCTTTTTCTTCTCATACAGACATCAGCCCTATGAGACCCGCTCTCATGGATCCATCTTAATTAATCTCTTTAAAGACCTATCTTCAAATACAGTTGAAGTGTCAGGTCTGGGGGGTTAAGACGCAGTGAGTTAGGGGAGCGCACAACTGAGTCCTTAGCAGGTTTACAACCCCCAGCCTTGGGAAGGGCCTCCATGTGTAAATGCTGGAGAGGAGCCTGGGGTTCTGATTGTTCCATCTGAAAGCTTCTAGTTAATGATCTGATTTCACCACCAACAACCCCCATCCCAACCTGGAGTCTGCTTGTCTTCTGTAGGTCCTTCAGAGGCAGATATGACCAGGTGAGAGGGGAAAACTGCCCAGAGCTTCAAGCCCAGCCATCCTTCCAGCCGGCTCCCTACCCTGCTACTTCCAAGTATCCACACGCAGCCCATAGGCTCGGCCAGTGTGTCCCCTTCACCCGTGGAAGCTGTTACCCTTGATCCTCTTTCCACTTTCCAGAAATGTGTTGGAATCTGTCATCTGCTGCTGTCCCCACTACTGCTGTTTGTCACCGTGGGCTGCTATCTGTTTTATTCTTTGCTGTGATCTTAGAGAGAAGCTGAGATAAATGTATATGTTCAGTCCTCTGTGTTTACCCAGAAGCCTTCTCAAGAAGAGGTAAAAGCTGGAGTGGAGGAGACAGGAGCTGGTCAGGGCCTGGGCTCTTCTCTGTGGCTCCTGAAGCCCAGGGGCAGCCTGCCCACAGTTCTTGCTCTGCAGGGTGCCTGCTCTTCTGTGCTTAGCTGGGTGTCTATTTACCTAGGACTCCATGGCTTCACCCTCCCAAACCCTCAGCTCCTCAGCCTCAAGTTCCCCAGCAAGCCCAGTCTCCTCTCTGCATTCCCACCAATGACATCATAGGTGTGGCTTCCTACAGTCGGGGACCAGGCAGGCAGGCAGTGTCTGGCACCTCCCAAATGAACGTGTTTTCTGAACTGTGACTGATGGTGATAAATATTTTTAAAGCCGTTTACACTTCCTCTGATATAAGACAGTTCCTTTTACCAGCTGGGAATGGGTCAGGTGGAGAACCCCTGATTCTCAGAGGCATATGACAGGCATGTCCCCAGGCCAGAAGGGGACACCCAGGTGTGGTTGAGTCTTTTCCATCTAGCCACCTGTCCCTAAGGAAGGGGCTGCGTGGCTAAGGCAAGATGACGTATGCTGGTGCTCATCCAGGCCTCCTTCTCTCTCTCTTCCAGGGCCTTAGGGCTCTTGCTAGGGAAGTGTGCACTGTGTCTAAGGACCCCCCACTTGAGGCTCCTGCTCCAGGGGCTGGAGCTCCCTGACAGTTGTTCTCTAGGAGGTGAGAGAGAAGTGCTTTGGAGAGAGCATAGCAGCCAGGCTTGGGGGCTCAGGCTTGTCATGCTGCACTCCAGAGCCTGAGGGTGGAGGGTGGACCCAGCCTGAGCTACATACAAGTTCAAAGTTAGCCTGGGATGCCCCAGAAAAACGAAAGAGTTTGGGGATTTTTGTTTGTGTGGGGGGCGGCGAGTGGCAGGAGGGGCTACAATGCCCACAACTCAGAGAACAGGGAATTTTCATGAGACTCAGCGAGCTAGCTATTCCTTGTACTGGATGACAAGCCCAGGAATATAACAGGATTCTAAGAGACAGGACTGGGGGGGAGGGGTGGTCACCTGCCTGCAGTGATGCGGGTGATGGCAGAGGACACCAAGGTGCCCAGCCCCAGACTCGTCAAGCCTGAAGAGCTGCCTAGGACTCTGGGAGGATAGTCAAGAGCGGATGAGCCTTGTTAGCAGAATGGGCTAGAGTGGGTTAGCCTCATTCGGGGGCATGGATCTGGAACAACAAGCCTGGGGTTCCCACTCAATGGACGGCATCATCTGACGGCCGTTGTGTGACAGCCTCCTGTGTGCTGCTCCAGTCTGAAGCTGGATGTCCTATCTTGTGACAGTAGCACCCTGATGACCACACTTCATTCCATTGGTTGCTATATGAGAATGGGGTGGGGGGCGGGAGGGCGTATCCAGGTCACAAAGGAGACCCCCGCCTCAACTACCTGTGTGAGCATGATAATCATTCTTATCATGAATGATCCTGCTATCCCTGTGGCAGCTGCCACATATTCTATCACATGTGGAAATATGGCAGCCACCCATGTGAGCCCCTGAAACTCTTCAGCCAAACCCTCCCTACCAGAGGACCCCCATCCATCAGAAGAGGCAGGAGGGCACAGGAAGTTTCTAGTGCCCGGAGAAGGAACTAAAAGGATGGTCTGGGCCTGGTCATTCACACACTGCCCATTCATGGCATACAGAATCACGCCATACATGCATACACCACATACATACACAGCACATGCATATGTAGTACCCATATTCACACAGTCCACAAATACACACACCACACAAATTCACCATACATTACATACTGCACAAATACATATATGCCACACACATCACCTACACACAATGAATACATATATACATGCACACTACATATATGTACATGCCACACACACCATTCATTCCCATAAATACAGGTACATTACACATTGCACATATATGTACACACCATCCATACACAGCAGACATTATATATGCACACACAGCACACATATACACAGCACACATATATATTATGCAATATACACCTATTTTACATTGTACCATACATGTGCTACACATATACACCATGCATGCATACTTACCATCCACACACAGTGCATATATGTGTGTGTGTGTGTATACCTAGCACATGAACACTGTACTATATAGATACAAATATACATGTAGACATGTCACATACACTGTCTGTTGGCTTCTCCTGACTAGCAGAGAACTGCCCAGCCACAATCCCCATGGCAAAGTCAGAAAAATACTAAGAAGCAAAACAGACCAAGGCAAGCAATACTGAGTCATCAGGCTTCTCTGCCTTACCCCTCAGTTCCCTCCCTACTGTGGTAGACAGCAGAGCAGGGGAACTGGGGCCGAGGTCTGAGAGGCCCCAGTTCTGAGTGGCTGCTGACACTGGCCCATTTGGGATCCATTCAGGACTGGTGCCCTGTCTCTCTCACCTTGGTTGGGTGTGGTCTGATCAGAGACACCTACCACACCTGTTACCATCCCCAAGTTCAAAGCAAGTTGATCCTTGAGCCTTTGTGGGAATGGCAGGGTTCAATGGGAAGACTGTCAGTCTCTGGACACCCTTTCTGAGGTTGGGGCTAAAGCCCTGTTATAATGTTCAGACAGCCAGTGATGTGTCCAGTGTATGTGCTTGCCTTAGTGCCAGCAGAGGGCGCCCTGAGCCAGCTCATGACATTTTTGTTGCCCTGTCCTCTGACTTTGGCCATTTGTTCCTGGAACAAATGTCTCTTCTGTCATTTCACTCCAGACTTCCTTCCCGTCCCTATCACCACAATGAGTGCAGGGCCCGGCATATGACGGGTGATAAATACATGTTTGTTGAGCAGACAGAAGGATGGATTGGTGGAAGAGTGGAGAGATGGATGATGGGTAGGTTAGTAGGTGAGTAGGTGGGTGGGTGGATGGATGGATGGATAGATGGATATATAGCTGGATGGGTGTAGTGTGCATGGATGAGAAGATGAATGAGTGAGTGAGCAGATGGGTGGATGAATGTGTGGATAGATAGATGGGTGAGTGGATGGGTAGATAGATATGGAGTAGGTGAATAGGTGAGTGGGTGGATGGGTGAATGGCTAAGTGAATGGATGGATGGAGTGTGGATGATGAATGGATGGATGGATGGGCAAATGGATAGATAGATGGATGGGTAGGTGAATGGATGGATGCGTAGGTGGGTGAGAGGATGGACAGATGGATGTAGTGTGGATGGATGAGTGAGAGAATAGGTGAGTAAGCAGATGAATGGATGGATGGATGGATGGATGGATGGGTAGGTGTGGGGGTGGGTGGATGGATGGATGGATGGGTGGGTGGGTGGGTGAATGGATGGATGGATGGGTGAATGGATGGATGGATGGATGGATGGATGGATGGATGGATGGATGGGTAGGTGTGGGGGTGGGTGGATGGATGGATGGATGGATGGATGGGTGGGTGGGTGGGTGGGTGAATGGATAGATGGATGGGTGAATGGATGGATGGATGGATGGATGGGTGTATGTAGTATAAGGAATAAATTAGGAGAAATACTGCAATGATTTATTAGACTCAAGCCATTGTCCCTTGTGTAGACTCCTGGGAAGCAGTGGGAGAGCTTAGCATTTCCAGATCTGATGGACTCCTGTGGCTCTTACCCCAGTGCTCCTGGGGTCTTGTTATCTATCAGGTTGCCTCTACCTCTGCCCTGCTCATCTTATTCCCTCATATTACCCCTCCCTCTCCAACTGGACCTGAGGATTCCTGATTGGTACCATGATCCCAGAAGGGACCTGATGGGACATGAAGTTCCCAGAAGAAACAAGTACTGGACATCTTAGCCTAAGTAACTCCTAGCTCAGCCAGGCCTTCAGGGGGCTGGGGTAACCTGGCACAAGTACCCCTGCAGCCCTCACCCCACCATAGCCCACCCCTGCTTCCATGTTCTTCAGCTAATCATGGCTCAGCCTGTATGCGGCTGCTGATCTGAATACACTAAGTGGATCAATAATGCGTCAGCCTTTTGCCAAGAGCAAGAGGAAGAGGGAGGGCTTCATCCATCAAGCGCTGAGTGACAGCTAATCATTTTTCACCTGGTGTTCACCCTGCTGAATACCAGCGTGGCTCTGCTCCCAGAAGGCACCAGCAAAGTTTTCTCAGCCACACTCCCCTGCCAAGCCCAGGGTGCTGAGCTAACCTCACATTTCTTACACATGATCCTGAAGTGACTGTGGGGGGCTCAGTGTCTACAAGTGCGAGCAGATCTCTCTCTGTGTCTCTTTGTGTGTCTGCATGCATGCACACACACTCTTCGGGAGGCTGAATGCTTGGCCTTTGGAGCATGCCATGATCCCTTTTGTGTTCATGTGTGCTCATCCAAATGTTTCCTTGAGAATGGCACACACGCACAAGCTTAGAGAAGATCCTATCTGTTTGCTGTGTGTGGTGTGTGCACGTAGGATTTGTCATCTGATAGGACTGTGTGCCAGACACTGTAGCAGCCTTGGGGGGCCTAACCTGGGATGTCTCCCTGTCATTCTCACCTGGGCACACACTTTGGGGTGGGTGGTAGATGGTCCTGCAACCTGCTGTCCTTTCTGCTGGAGAAAGTAGGTGGCCTGAGCAGGGAGGACCTGGGTTGGATGGGAGCATTTCTTTACAAGGGACAGCATCAAGGAGAGCTACATTCAGGTGCCATCTCAGTGTCACCAGAACTTGACTGCCTCAAACCCAAGTGTCCTTTTCCTAATGGGTGGCCCTGGCATTTCCAAGGCTTCTCCAAGTCTCACCCACAGGAGCATATTTGATCCAAACCCTTGGACATGGACATAGACCAAGCAAGTTGGCCCAGCTGGATCCTGCATCCTATGTCCTTCCTAGTGTGTGGTGCCACATAGCTCAGATGGTAGGGGTCTTGAGGAAGTAAGTGCTGCTATGCATGGAGGTGGAGAAGCCAGGAACAGAAGCAGGAGGAGGGTACCTCCCTCCTTGGTGTTGTGCTTGCTTTCCTGGGCACTGTGCCTGGAGCTGGGTGCCCCCAACTCCATATGGATGCTGGCAGCAGCCATGTGTGGGTGAGGCAAACTGCTCTAGCCTCAGGCTGCATCCTTCTTGGCCAGACTTTGCTGGCTGGCTCTGGGAATCCAGACCCTTCTTAGACTCTGGCCAAATCCAGTCCACCTGCTCCATGTTGGGCATGCCTCTTCCTAACAGATGCTGCCCTGGGGCTTTAGCTATGCCCTGACCCTTAATCCTGGGCACACTCAGAAGACAGAGAAGATCTAAGGAGATAGGAGACAGCCAGCCACCACCCCTTCACCCCCACCTGGGGCCAGGTAGAGCATGGGAGGGGGCTGTGCTTTCCCAGTGGCTCCGTTATTCCCAAAGGACGACACCTGTGTCCCCCATGGGGCACAGACAGAGAAACAACGTACTCCCATCCTGCAAAGTGTGACTGCAAGGCTGCTCCAGGCAGGCAGACAGCTCTTCCAAATCCCCATGAATAATTGAAGACACCTTAAAATGTGCGCCGCGGCAGCCTCCAGGATGCCCTTCCCCCATAGCATGCCACTGCAAGTCTGGCTGCTACTGGTGGGTGGGCTCCACCCTGCCAGGGGCAGTTCCAAGCCAGGCAGAGGTCAGACCCAGACAGATCAGCTGAGCTTTGACTCCCGTTCTTTCTCCTTCCCCACCTCACTTTTCTCTCCTGGTCCCTGGAGCATTCAGGGCAGGGTAAGCTGGGCCACAAAGACCTGCTACAGGTCGAGGGTGTAAGGCTCCCAAGCCAGGTGGCACAGACAGGCTTGCTTTGGGGGTATGGGGAGAGGCGGGGCTGAGGAGCTGGCCCTTTCTGCAGTCGTCTCCTGGGCATGTCCCAGTTAGAAACCAGGTGCAGAGAAGCAAAGGTTCTTGCTGCCTCTGCCTTCCAAGTCGCTGGAGAAGGGCCTCAAGGCATGATGGGAACTGCAAGACCTGGTGGTTTTCAGTGCTTCTGAGAGCATGTGCAGGGCACAGCTCCCATCAGGAGACCCAATAGGCTCTGGTTACACTGGGGGTGCATGGGAAGGTATTGTCAGGAAGGTTTGTGCCTGTGGTGTGTGGTTTGTGGGGGAGGGGAGGCTCACTGTGTGTGCTGGTGAACCCAACCAAGTCTCCAAGGCTTTGGAGCCGATCAGGGATAGGAAGGGCCTCTGTTTCCCTTTGGTTTCCGGCTGACACCACACACACACACACACACACACACACACACACACACACACGCACACTCCAGCTTCTGGGTTACTCTGTACCTGAGTCTGCCCACACACAACTGTTGAGGGCTCTTCCAATATGGGCTGAGCCAAAAGTTCTCATCCTTCAAATCTGAAATTCCAAGTAATGAAATTTGCAAAGGCAAAAACTAAAATATGTTATGTATGTAATGTGGTAACACATGCCTGTAAGCCTGGTACTGGGAAGGTGGGGGCTAGCCTGGACCACACGGTGAGACCTTATCTCCAAATCCCCTGCTCTGCCTCTCTATCTCTATGTCTCTGTCTCTCTGTCTCTCTGTCTCTCTGTCTCTCTGTCTCTCTCTCTCTCTGTGTGTATGTATGTGTGTGTGTGTGTGTGTGTGTGTGTGTGTGTGTGTGTGTGTTGCTCACTGGTGTGGCCCAGGGTCCTAGCTGTGTCACTCTGGGGAAGTTTTCCCCCAGGGCTGTACCATTAGCCCAGGGAGCCCCTGTTCCCTTGTCATTATCTATTCCAGATGTCAGTAAGAGGATGAAAAAGAAGAGAGATAGAGCCCAGCAAGGAGTCTCTCCCTGTCTCTCTCTCTCTCTCTCTCTCTCTCTCTCTCTCTCTCTCTCTCTCTCTCTCTCTCTCTCTCTCTCGCACACGCACACACACACACACACACACACACACACACATTCACACACACACACACACACACACACACACACACACACACTCACCACTTGAGTAAGTCTAGGGCCCCTGGAGTCTATCCCATGCCCATCCATCTGTCTTCCTCACTAGAGACTGAAGATCCCTAGAGACAAAGTATTTTTACATCAGCCCCCAGAACTGGTCCTGCACAGCATGATGTATGGACATATCTTGGCTCCTGAACAAATAGGACCACAAAGAACTGCCCACACTGTGAGGCTTAATGACGAAAGGAAGGACAGACTTCGCATCTTCCATTTCCATAGACCTGCTGTGCCAGAGATAAGGACCTGAGGTCAGTTAGACCCTAAAGGGGAGGTGGAGGTGGGAGACACTACTGGGCAGCTGTCCGTGGTCCTGAAAACAGCCTCCAGCTTCCAGTTGATGGGCTGTGACCTTGGGATCTGTGGTGACTGTGAAGCCTGGTGTGGATTACCTACCTCTTTACAAGTTGCTTTGTTTCTGACCTCTGCCACAGTGTTCCCTTCTGCTGCCAATCATGATCCTAAGTCAACTCTGCTTGTCACCCCAGCTCCTGAACTAGGCTTGGTGACCATTGCAACCTGTGGCTTGTTAGGCTTTCTGCAGTAATGGACTATGCAGATGAGAAGTGCTCATTAAGGAGATGGTAAGGGGCTGGAGCTGTGGCTCAGAGGGTAGAAAGCTAATCTGTCATGCACAAAGCCCTGGGTTAGATCCTCAGCTCCACATAAACTGGATGGCACACATCTGAAATCTAACACTCCAAAGGTAGAGGCAGAAGGATTGAGTTCGAGGGCATCCTCAGTTACATAGTTCGTTTGAGACCAGCCTGGGCTATAGGAGACCCCATATCAAAAGAGGATTTATTAAAACAATAACAATAACAACTGAGCAGGTGTGATGGCCCGTGCCTGTAATCTACTACCTGGGAAACTAAGAAGGGAGGCCAGACCCTGCCTCAAAACACCAAAACCAGGAAATTAACCCTAGGGCAAAATAAAAATGTTTTCTGTCTGTACACACTACCTAAATAAATAAATGTTTAAAAAATGAAACACAGAGGACCACTTTCTAAGCCTTCATCAGACATCCCTACTATGATGTATTCACAGGCCAGGGGCACGGAGGCTCTGCCAGTTATCACACACATCCATCGTGATTGTACCTCCAGGGACAGAGGAGAAGTGACCACCGTGAGTCCAGCATGAGCCAGACAGGGACCACTTATCACCTGCTCAGCCAAGGGCTCCCAGGGGCCAAATAACCAGGTATAAATCTCAATTTGGACCAAAAGTCTAGGAATGGTTGAGTGTCTCCTTTTCTCCAGTGTACAGGTACCCCAAATGTGACAGCAGGTCCCTGGGGAGGGACTGGGGAAGTATCATTGTGCACATTTCCCATGGTGTCATGGAATGCTTCCTATTGGGGATCTGCTCTCTGTTTCGTTCTCTCTGTCTCTCTGTCTCTCTGTCTCTCTGTCTCTCTGTCTCTGTCTCTCTCTCTCTCTCTCTCTCTCTCTCTCTTGATAGCTGAGTTCTGGATCTGGGACACAGCTTGTGCCTTTTTATCAGGAGGTCTGCTCTCTGCCTCCTTGATTTCTTTTCAGTGTGTATATTGACAATCCCATTTCTGTTGGTTACCTGTCTCTCTTATCCTTGTAAATGCCATGTTCTACTACCTATCTGTAGGTGAGCCCCTGGGGCTGACACTGGGATGAGTGTGCACTTTGGTTGTCATGGCCATGCATCACCATTGGACTTTGATTGTTCCAGGACCCTGTCCTTCCCATAAGTCGGGGAGTCCGAGTCTCTGATGGCATCTTTGACTTTCAGCCTTGAAACTGTCTTAGGTGTTAGCACTTCACTAAAAGGGGGATACTGCCAGGTCTCCCACAAACAAACTCAGCATAGTCTGTGGCATGTCCCAATGTGAAAGGCTCATCTCTGGAACTCTGCTCTTCGGCTGCCATCTGTAACAGCAGTTGGATCATCGCTGCTGGCTTGCTTTCCTTATGCTTTTTACAACCACCCTGGTAGCATCTTTCCTGGGATCCATTCCACATGCGTAAAGCCCGTCTCCCAGGAGAGTGCTCCTCTGTCAATCGTTCTTCCATAGCCAACTTCACGGTCTGTTCTCCCACTGAGCACCCTCAGCAGTAAGTCCGACTCTCACGGTTCCTGACGTGCCTGTTTTTTGGATCTCTCCTCTCTTGGGGCATCACTTCTTACTTCCTTAACAAACCCAGCATTTCCCCAGTGAAGGTGCAGTTGCTAGTTCTGGGGGGATGTGCAGGCAGACCTTAAGGAGGACACATGTTCTTGTCCAGCAGAGACCTGTGACTATAATAAGCCTGTACTACAGGAGGCTGGGATGCTTCTGAAGCCAGAGGATTCTGGAAAGTCTGGGAACTTGTCCAAGTCTCAGTCCTGATGTCCCAGTTCATTTTTCTGGGTCTCATTCCTTATTAGTCAGGTGCTGGACCTAACTTAGAATAAGTTTTAGGAAGCATGCTAGTTTTCTCTCTCTCTCTTCCCTTCCTTTCCCCCTCCTTTTTTCCCTGTATCTCTTCTTGTTTCTCTTTCTCTCCCTCTTCCTCTCCTAAGTATTAGTCCACATGTGCTCTGCTGCTGAGCATTACCATCCCTCACTGGGGGATTCTAGGCAGGGCTCTACCACTGAGCCACACCCCAGCCCCTCACTGGGGGATTCTAGGCAGGGGCTCTACCACTGAGCCACACCCCAACCCCTCACTGGGGATTCTAGGCAGGGGCTCTACCACTGAGCCACACCCCAGCCCCTCACTGGGGTATTCTAGACAGGTGCTCTACCACTGAGACACACCCCAACCCCTCACAGGGGGATTCTAGGCAGGGGCTCTACCACTGAGCCACACCCCAGCCCCTCACTGGGGGATTCTAGGCAGGGCTCTACCACTGAGCCACACCCCAGCCCCTCACTGGGGATTCTAGGCAGGGGCTCTACCACTGAGCCACACCCCAGCCCCTCACTGGGGGACTCTTAGGCAGGGGCTCTGCCACTGAGCCCAGTTGAGAATTTCTCTATAGGCTTCCAAAGAGGCAGTTGGTAGCCAACTCAATGTCCCCAAGGTACCATGGGCCCCACACTCTTTAACTTTGGGCACACTTTTGTACACACCAGAGTATTTCCTTCCTCTGGTGTACAAGCTTCATTCGCCATCAGTCTACCTTTTTAACAGCCGCATTAGTGTGTCTTCCTACCACAGGCAGCAGGCTGTCCGTGCTTACCTAGTGCAGTCCTCCTTGCTGGCTGGTTGGTAGGAAATCATCCCTTCTACCTTTCATCTTAGCATGTCCTGAGGGAGGACCCTGAAGACATTAGAAAGTGTGCTAGGCAGGCAGAGTAGGAAGATGAAGGTGGGAGTGACCTTGGAGCACATTTCCTATGGGGTAGAGAAGGCAGCAGGAATTGAAGGAGGCACCATTCGGGCTGTGATTTAGTCAGCCAATCCCACAAGGAGCTCTGGAGCTGACATGGCTTCGAAGCTGTGTCTGGACTGATGGAAAGGAAACTGCAGACTCCACTTGTATCAGCGGTAGGATGCAGGCAGCCCCAGGGAGGGAGTCACGACCTTGGGCAAGCTGACTTCCTGCAGCTGAGAGCAGTCTCTGTGGAGACTCAGCTTCGAGCGGCCTGGCTGGGCTGCCACAGTCTTGTCTGGGCTCAGCCTCCCATCCCTGGCTCCAGTGCCCGCCCCAGTCCAGGCTCTCCAGAGAACAAGAACTGCCTGGCGATTACTTTTTGGGAACGCAAACTTCATGGAGGCAATGTTTCTATATTGCCTGGCTTATTGAAAGATCATTGAAAACGAATGGTATCTGACGTTATTGGAACCGCTTCCCTTTTCAGATTCACAAAAGCCTTCCAAGGGCTGCCATTTGGTTCTGATATACAAGCAAGATTTCTGCAAAATTGAAATAGCATAAAAAATAAAAAAATAAAACAACCTGGCACTTTAACATTCTAAAATATGTTCATACCATTTTCTGTCGATTTAATTAAGATATAATATGTAAACAAGAAAACACACACATTGTAAGTGAGCTTTGACAAACAGGTACCATCTTAATGGAGACACATGGTATTTTCCTCACACCAGGACATCCCCCACCCCATGTCTCTGCTCACTGAGATCCCCACCTCTACTCCCAGGGTAGCCATTGATCTGATCCCATCACCAGAAATTGTTTTGGACTGTTCTGGAATTCTATGTCAGAAAGACCTTTTAGTGAGTTCTTTGCTTCCTTGCCAGTGAGCATCCATGCTGGCTTGCATCTTAGTGAAGAGTTCATTGTATGGATGCGCTGCCATTGCCGTAGCCTCTCATCTGTTGGTGGACCTCTTAGTGGCACCATGTTCAGGGACCAGGACTGTGTTGGGCCTAGTGAGGTTGAGGCAGGAAGAGTAGGTGGGCTCTGTGGACCAGAACCACAAACATCACTCTACTCCAACATCACATAGCTCCCAAGAAACTCCAAGAAAACATTCCCAGCAAAGGACGGGTGCCTTTCACTATTTCTTCTATCAAGTGCTCCAAGCGTTTTCTTTGGCTGCATCCACTGAGCTACATTCATTCTCCTTTTCTAATTCAGGGTCCTAGTCGCTGAGAGACAGGCAAACACAGCAATCTGTTTGGGCACATGCATGTCAAACGGACTATATATCATGACATCAGACATTTTGAGAAAATTGCTTTTCCACCCTGAATGCCAAGTCATAAATAATTCCAGGGTAGGAAGAGTTCTGGTAAGCATGTGTTTGACTCCAAGGAATGGTCTGTAAATACTGCAAGCCATCGAATAAAAAATGAGTGGGAGGGCAGATTTGTGGGGGTCCCTTCCAATCTGGACCTGGCTATAACTTATGTTACTAGAAGCTTCAGGAACTTTATCCAAGTCGACTCTAACAGGGGTGTGTTCCTGTCCCCCACCACCAGGAGTGTGGCTAGATGCTGAGGGGTTCACAGCTGTATCCTTAATCACAGATTTGACCTCTTTGGACAGCAGCTGGCAACTCTTCCCCCTGGAAATTGCCTGACACTGTTCACATGCTGGTAAACCCCGTCTATGGGGTGGGGGTGGGGGAGAAACAAAGGCTGCTGTTTGTAGTGTTTGCCAATTTCTGTGGTGTAAATATTTCTACTGAATCCAATTCTGAGGTTTCCATGTTAAAAGGTTATTATTATTTTTTAGCTGCTTAGAAGTATAACATGGAAAATAATAAGCTCAGAAAGAAAGCAAGAAATGGGGCCTTGGGGATGTAGTTCAGCTGGTGGAGTGCTTGCCTGCCATACACAAATCCCTAGGTTCAATCCCTAGCAGCCCACAAACCTGGGATGCTGGTGTACCCTGTAATTCCAGCACTCAGGAGGTGGAAACAAAAGAATCAGAAGTTCAAGGATCTTCAGCTACACAGCAAGCTTGGGGATAGCCTGGGCTACATGAGACCTTGTCTTGAGGAAAGTAAAAGGCAAGTGGTACTGGCAGGTGTCCCTCCAAGAGGACTCAGAAAGAAACT